>NC_072391.2:62270227-62573257 GCF_028885625.2 Pongo pygmaeus
GTAGTTATAGGGAAATTGATAGTAAACACTGCCTAATTTTCAATGAGAGGAGTTACAGTGAATCAGTCAGCAAAGGATGGAAAGTAACATTGTAGCAGAGAAACAAGCCCGGCTGCCTGGGAAACAACTTTCTAATTAGTGCTCTGGATGTTGCTGAACTACCAAATGTTTGGAAAGAGTTTCATCTTTTAAGGCGAGCATCTGCCTGCCATGCTGTTGTCATTTGCCTGGCAAATGCTTATTCTGAATGGGCATATAGTCATGGGGCTTATTCCTGATCTAATTTTGCAGTACTCTACGCTAAAGCTGATGATCCCAGTTTCAACAGGGTTAAACATGTTCAATATCCTTGATACGTTTTCTATCATCTTCCCACCTCCATCTTCCCAGAGTCAGGAAACACTACCTTTTCCTAAATCTAAATCTGCCCCCAGCCTTTCCATCATCCTGGGACCCAGCAGTTCCTTTATCCTTGGCTAGGTTACTGAGCAGCAGAAAGGAATGATATTTATAGGCTGAACATACAAGATTGCTGCAACTTCTAAAAAATCCCTTCAAATATTAGATAGCATTAAACACTGGAATATGATAGTTCTGAGATAATTTATAGTTATGGGTTCTGGGTAATTTATAATCAGAAAAGTGGAAATTTTCTAATATCAGATAGTCTGTTGATCTTGCTACAGCAGAAACTTTTGTACTTGGTTTAGGCATATGCCTGAGGACCTGGAGCCATTTTCCCACTGGGAAGCCCTGTTGGTGTTGAGGATAATACCCTCATGCTGCAGTTTCACATCCCAAGCTAGGCTCTCCAGGCCTTTGCAGAGGTTTATGTGGGATGTACTTTCCCAGTTTGGTGAGATTCCAAGTCTGGTAGTCAGTTCAAGCCTCATTGCCTTGTGAAGTCCTCCTCAACAGCCCCAGATAGATTTGTGTGGCCCCCTAGTGGCCCTTTGGCACCCCTTCATTTCCCTCCCCAGCGAGGTGGGGGTGGGAGTGGAATGGAGGGGAACATCCCTTAGAAGTCTGCTGAGTCTTACTGCTCTTTGCTGATCTTTGTCCCACAGTACGCAAGAATGACTGTACCAAGTGATCATATGCATCCGTCATTTTGACTGAATGAGGAGTGGGACTGATAGATGTTTAACATTTAGACATTTGCCTACAATTTCTTCCCTTCCTCCCTCCAAAAAAGATGTGAGGTAGTTTCCCATGTGAACATTTATATCCATGTTATGAGTCGTTGAAATAAAGCTAAATGAGGCAACACATTGCATAAGCCATAAAATTCTTAATACCCCCTAGTTTACTAATCCCACCTCTGAAAATCTTCCCTGAGGGATTAATTCAACAGAAAGCCAAAACAAACAATATTCAAAAATGCATGATATTTGTTAGATATAATAGAAGGTTATATCTAATCTGTGGAAATGTACACACAAAACACCAAATCCAACTGTGAGATTTTATTAAGGAAATAATGATTCGTCAATAGGATGGGATGTTATGTAGTCTTTAAAAATGATTATGTACATTATATAACAGCATGTAAAATGTTTATGATGTGACATTAAGTTAACAAATCAGATCACCCTCTGATTGCAACCATGTTAAATGTTATGTATCCACATCTATATACGTGTGGACAAAGAATATAAAGAAAAATCAAACATAAAAAGAGTTTTATTAAAACAAGGAATATTATAAATGCCTTATAATTCTGCTCTGACACTGCTTTACAAGGAGTTTATCTGGTTGAAAATAAATAGCTCAGACACTGTGCGGCGATTTCTCTGAGATAGATGGGATTCCCATTTAGTCAAAGGTGCTGCGTGAACAGATCGGATTTTCCCCTCTAAGTCCACGAAGCCATCTAAAAGCTCATCTTTATTTGACCCTGGTTCTTCCTCAGCTAACCACACAGAGATTATCTAAATACCCCAAGGGTAGTTTCTCTCTCCCCTGTGCACTATTAAACTAAGACACAGTCAGAACTCAAGAGGTATTTATTGTTTTCTAAAATATTCAATAAATGAATGATTCTATCTAGTAATTATTTCTTGAGTTCTCCTTCACTACCATCTCACTACCTCTTCTACCTTCTTTAATTTTTTGTAATGTCTCCCTTGAATTTTAACAAGTTTGTTTGTTGGTTTTACCGTATATATCTTAAGACTCTCAAGATTGAAGGTATTGCAGTTTCTTAAATGTGTCCTGTTTCCATTGATACTAGCCCTTCATGAGCTATTTTTTCTGCCTTTCTGTCCTTAACTATCCAGCAAATTCCTCCTCATCTATCAAGACTCACCTTGAGAACTGCCCCCACAAGAAGTCATTCATGACCCATGTTCATAGGTCTTATCACACTATTGCAGTCAATTTTCAACTGGGGAGTGATTTTGCTCCCAGTTACTCCAGGGCTATTAGGCAACGTCTAGAATAATTATTTTTATTATTATTATCAGGACTGTTGGGTGGGGTAGAGCATGTGCTTAATGACCTTTAGTGACGGGAAGCCTGGGATACTAGATACTACCAAATATCCTACAATGCACAGAACAGCCTCCTACAACAAAGAATTATCCAGCCCTAGACATCAACACTGCTAAGGCGGAGAAAACCCTCTCGGTTTTAATTATTGTTTCACTTCACTGTCCTGTTAAATTGTGAACTCCCTGTGGTCAAGACTCTGCCTCTTTAACTTTAGATTTCCAGCCACTGGCAAAGGGCCCGCCTGACAAATAATAAGAACTCAATAACTCTTCGTGGAAAAATGGGTGAATAAATTAGGAAATAAATAAAAATACTAAGTTAAAAAATACTTTAAAATGCAGAAATATTGCCATAATGTCTCTACAGACTTTTATGGTATTAAATTGCATGTAATGACTTTCACAAGGAGTCATATTTTTACTCTGTTAAATTCATCTATAATTTTTCTTTCTTTTTCCCCCTGGTGGACATTTGGAACTTTGTGCTACAAGTTTGAGCAAATGTTCTTTTACAAATGAAATAACATCTTACACTGTTTAAAACCTAAATGTCAGTGCTTTATAGAAGATTATTCCTTTACCTAGAATAAACACACTGAATTGAAGGCAAATGTGCAAATTAATCATATGCAGAGAGCTCATTTGCGATGTGTGAGTTCCATAGGGGTGATTTAAGTGTTTCAGGATTTCAGAGACACAGTGTGTGTTTATGCCCTGAATACACTAAAAACAGGTGACAACCTTAGCATAACCAACTACCCAATTACGTGAACAGCAAAGGTTGGGAGGCAGGAATTGCTGATGTCAATGTTCATATGTCAGTGTCAAGCAGAAGAGATAGTAATATTAATTAGCGAAGTAAGTTGACAGCTCTAGGCAACACACAATTCGCACAGCTACTTTTCCAGAGGAAAAACCAGAATTAGTGACTGCCCTAGCTCCCTGTGGTTGATAATTAGGCTTCCTCGGTCCTACCATTTATCCATTAATGTAGACTTTTCCAAGTATCCAAATTTCACCCCAATTTCCATATCCTTCATTTTCTTTCTTTTTTTTTTTTTTTATAACATTCACCCCCTACCTTTTCTTTGTTTTGTGCTCTATAATATTTTCCCCAACCCCAACATACTTTAAAATTCTGTGAAAGGTCAGTTTCTTAGCACAGGTCACTCCTTGCTCCCCCACCTGAAAGATTCCTTTCAGGGCCAGTCTTCCCCCACTGGTCCTTGCTTCCTCTTTAGCTACTGCCCTCTTTATTGATTCTTCAAATTAATTTTCTATCAGTGTTACAGTCCAATCTTTTCCATCGCACCAAGGAGTTTAATATTCATGCTACAAAACTAAGTTGAAAATGAATGCTTGATTAAAACCAAGGTAATCCCATCTTCCAATTCCGATTTAATGCTCCATACACTTTCATGATGGAGAGGTGTTTATTTCTCAAGTGGTAAATCATGGGGGGGAATCTTTTTAGAATGTACGGGAATTATTTCTTCACTTGGAAGTGAATCTTATCTGGCTCTCCTTTACAAACGCTTTCTGGGCCATCTGTTTTCAAAATGTCTTGAGAGGGAAGTTGTTCTAGAATAACTAAGGTGTGAATTCCAGGTCTGCGTGCCTGAGCTGTATGACAGTGACTGAGTCAAATGATTTCATCTGTCTGAGCCCCAATCTCCTCAAAATTAAGCTAAGGTCTCTTTGCCCATTGAGATAATACTACCTACTTTATACTTTTGTTTGTTTGTTTGTTATTGTGAAAAGTAAATGAAATGATGTTTGTAAGAGGATGGTGCTGTGTCTGGCCAGTAGTTAGTATTGAGTGAATGTAAAAAAGAAGAAACACTAAACTTCTCTTTGTAATAAATTAATCCCAGAGACATGTTTTTGGTGACTGACTACGTGGGAAGGTCCACAGACTATCTGACTATGAGGGGAGGTCCACAGGCTATTTGACTAGGGGAGAAGGTCCATTATTGTTGCTTCTCCAGGTTCACTTGAGATAAAAACAAGTAGAGAATTGGCTTAAGTTTCACAGAGGGTCCAGCAATGCAGTGAACATTGAATGTTGAAACAGCAAGAGTTCTGAACAGCCTATCTAACAGATTCAGTGTGGCAGAGCTAAGGGGGGAATTCCATGCATGCTCAGGGCTGCTTCTTCAAAATCTAGATTTATCTCATTGTCCTTCCCTCCATGGGAGAACTGTGCTTCCCTCAATCGGAAAACATTTAAGAACTAACTAACAATCTCAGGCAGGTATCACCAGCCCCTTTGTCAGCTTCTCTGCAGTAACAGAAAAGAATACAATTCCGTGATCTTCCAGAGCTCAGAGCTCAGCTACAAAGTCGGGTCAGCCCCTGGTTTTGCAAATTCTCATTTCTTAACCGTTACCTCCCTGTTTCTTGCAGTGTTGCCTTGGCAGAGCGGGCAACACCACTGACACATCTGATTCCTTACCCTAACTCACCTTTTTCAGCTTTATCACCCCCTCCTGTGTTTCATAATCCGTTGTGATTTCAAACGATTCCATACCATCTCCATCAACAATATTGTATGTGACTAAGCCATTTTCTCCAATGTCTGGATCTTTAGCTTTCACTCTTCCTACTTCCTCCCCAGGGACGGCTGCTTCTGACACAGACATCTGGTATACGCCTAGAAGAAGAAGACATCTATTTTTATTTTCTCTTTTATTTGGCAGCTGTAAGACTATAGATTTCATTGAATCCCAATAAATTTCTCAAAGGATTTGAAATTGAACTTTCTATTGACTGAAAACATGAAAGAAGTGAATGGATGTGGGGAGGAGGATCCCACATGGCCTGCTTGTCAAAAGAATGTGTTCTATGAAGGGTGATAAAACAATATCTGGGTCCAGGTGAAATGCTGGGGTCACCTGTCACATGTAAGGGAGAAAGACAATGCTCTGTTACATTTCCCATCAGGTAATGATGGAGAACCACGCATGTCTTCATTTAGCGAAATAGCTGAAGCTTCTTTTCGTGTCTTCAGGATGGTCCATGAGTTAACTCCAAGGCTCACTTATGGTATTGCCAAGAGCCCAGAAAAAAAAAAAAAAAAAAAATCTCTGTTTAAAAGCCTCCCTTCAACAGCTCCATATTTACTTTAAAAATGCAAACTTTATCTTTAACATCACTCCCTGTCTAACTCCATATTTGACACTCCCCTTATTTCACCTCCTTCACAACTTGCCTCCTTCACAAGTTGGTCATGCGTTACCTTCTCCAGAAGGCTTTCCTGCAGTGTGACCCTCCTATATATTTATTTAAAGTTTATTGGGAGCCTAATACTGTACATGGAGGTACTGTCCTAGTGCCAGAACACTGTTTTGTTTGGTTGTTTTGTTTACTACTAAACAAAACAGTCAAGATTCCTCTCTTAATGAAGCTGACTAAAGAGAAAACATAAAAACAAATGTAAACACACTCTGATGTCATTGCAGTGAAAAAGGAAAATAAAGTAGGGTAAAAGGGTGAGGGTTCTGAGAGTGGGTGTGTGGTTGTGTGTGTGTAAGTGCATGATTGTGTGTGAGGGTGAGGGGGTAAATGTGTGAGTGGCCGTGAGTGATTGTGTGGGCATGAATCTGTTGTGTAAGAGTGTGAGTGTGTGTATGAATGTGAGCTATTTGTGAGTGAGTTTGTATATGTGTATGAGTGTGATTGAACACACATGCTTGTGTTAATAATGTGTGGGTGATAAGCAGAAAGAGGGAGAGACTGGTTTTGAGTAGTGTGGTAGGAGAAGACATTCTTTAGAAAAAGGAATCTAAAATGACTGAGGAAGACAATGATGTGAATATCTGCAGGATAAAAACTACAGGCCAGGTGATTAGCAAATGGCAAAAACCCTAAGGTGAGAAGATCCTGAATACTTGTAGAGGAACAAGAGGAGGAGAGTGACTATAGCCTTCTGGTGAGAGAGAAGGGTTGTAGGGAAGTGGAGGCCAAATTGCGTAAAATAGACCATTGTGGGGGATGGAAAAGACTTCAGGTTTTGTTTAAACTTGGGGAAATCACTGGAAGGTTTGCACTAAGTAGCCGAGATTCAACATTATCTTGTTTGCTTTTCACATTTAATACTCTGTGCAATACACAATATAGGGAAGCCAGGGTTGAAAATCTTGCCTCTATCATTTCCAAGCAAAGTGGTCTTGGGCAAGTTACTTCAGCTCATTATGTTTTAATTTCCCCTTACAGAGATTTCATCAGTTCTAATACTTTGTCTATATTTACCAATAGTATTTTGTTTTGCAACTTTCTTTTGGATTCATAATCTATTTAATCTCACCATGCCCTCTATATTAAAGGATGAGTCGGAACTGGGAGTCCCTTGCAGATAATTACCAATTAACATGAAGGTTTAAAAAAAAATGTCCTATGTGGATTTTGTCCAAATCTCATTCAAGTTCATGGCAGTGAAACCAGTACAACCACTACAGTAGCAATGTAACTTTACTATATGATTGTCTATGACCAAGAGCAGTAAAGGCTGCCTGCTAATAATTCTGCTTGACCTTTCTTTTCCAGCACACCAGACAATCGTACAGTGTGGATAATGGAGCATGCAGCTCTTAGAATGTTACATGAGCCTCAGGCTTATTGAGGATGCTGAACTTGTGCCTGGCCAGGCAAAAGAGTCTTGTGTAGATTCTTGTTTTTGAATTCCTTTGAGTAACCACAGTGCCTTCCTGGAGCCACATTTAGTTGCCTTTCTTGTTATCTCATTTGCAAAATGTTCCATTTCTCTGATAGTAAGCTCACAGGCTCTAACTGAAAAAGACACTTTCATGATGAACACCCCCCATGCCTTAGCAGCACCAGCAGCACCACAGTCATACTATCTATTCATACACATCTGTACATACGTAGACAGACTTGTGTTCAAACTCTGACTTTGCCACATTTCTAGGGCAACTTACGCACTTTTTACGGAAGCCAGTTTTATCTGTAAAATGTAGGCTCTTGCAGAGATTTACAATAGTAGTGACTATTCATTAAATGATGGTAGTTGCTATAATTACAATTATTAATAATAACCTTTCAAAATCATTGTTTTTCATTTAATTCCCTCTGCAATTTTATAAATTTTGTAGAACAGCCATAATCCCCCAAATAACAATGGCTAGAATTTGTTGACAACTTATAGACAGTTGTCATTACAAGATTTTACACTAGCTCCTTTAGTTCAAACAGTAATCCTATTAATTAGGTACTGTGGAAGACTGCATTTTCCAAAACATGGCCAAAACAATATCTCCCATCCCACATGCTTTTCCTTCAACATGACTTTGACAGGTCTTCCATTGAAAGGTGGGGTCTACATGAACTCCACTTAGATTTGTGAGCTTTATGACTCCAGTGGAAACAATGTGTTGTGACTTCTGAAGCTAGTTAACAAAAGGCAAAACAATTTCTGCCTGGTGCCCTTGGGGATCACACTTTCCAAAAGCAGCCCACACAGAAAGGAAACAGCAATCAACACAAACTTGCCAGTCATGCAAGTAAGCTGGTTTGGAAGTGGATCCTCCAACCCCAGTGGAGCTGTCCCCAGCTGTTGCTGTGGAGAACAGAGGCATGCTGTCTCCTCCAAGCCTTGCCCAAATTCCAGACACATGATAGAAACAAATTATTGTTATTATTTTTATTGTTTTAAACCACTAAGTTTTCCAGCAATTTGTTACATAGTAATTAATAACTGATTCAGGGACTGTTATATCCAGGTTAGAAATGAGGACACTGAGGCAGAAAAGGGTTAATTAATTACTAGATTGCATCACTACTACGAAGCAAAATACTTAGCGGAAACAATATTTTGTTTCCAGGGTTGTAGAACTTTTTACATCTTTTCATTCTCCTACTACCTCTACTCCCTGACGTTGTTGTTGTTGTTGTCTTGTTTTTGTGTTTTGTTTTTGTAAGAATGATATGAATTGCCTCTAGTTTTCTAGATTTTCTTTTTGATAGCTGAGTAAAGCAGGAATAGGTTAGAGGAGGCAGAGAGCTGGCTGTGGCACCATGGAAATGTGAAAGCCAAGCCCACCTACTTACTCTGCGGAAACTTTGGTGGGTTGTCATTGACATCGGTCAGTGTGATCGTCACTTTGGTTGTCCCTGAGAGTCCGCCCATATGTCCACCCATGTCCTTGGCCTGGATCACCACGTGGTACTCCTCCTTGGCCTCCCTGTCCATGTTGGGTAGGGCTGTTCTGATGATACCTGGACAGGCGAGCAGGCAACATCACAGATATTCGTTTATAACATTATGACAACAAGAAATTCTGAGCACTGAGGAAGCAATGCTGAATAAAAAGCCCATGCCCTCAGCAAGAATCATTTCAACATGGTAGTTACAACCAAAGGCAGCCATACTGAAGCATCACTATGTCTTTTCAAGCAAGTCATAAAAATTACTATACAGCATTTGTATTTATGTTTTGTTGTACGTTCAAGTAATAACCTTATTCTTCTCAGATATAAGCACCCTAAAGACTGAAATATTTGAGTGGTCATTGCATGAATATCCATGACTGAACTCATAGTTTTTGACTTCCAGCACAAACTTCTGTAAGTCTATTGCTGCATACAATTCATGGAAATGTTTTGATGGTGCATATTAAGTTTAAACTAGGAGGTGCATATTTCATGCAACACATTAAAGTGTAAATATTAATTTTTAAAAGAGTGAACCAAATCGGTTAAAATATATACAATGCTCATACAAGCACGTACTGTCTATTATCACCTGTCACTGAAAACAATGATAAATTAATAACTGAATTCTACATGATTGCTGGATATTGGCACATGAGTGCCATGCTCACTTAAATCTTCAGGAGACCTTTGGAAGCTTTTTCTCTCTGTAGATATGGTAACAGTTATATGAGGAATATAGAGAGCACTGTGGAAGCCTTAGTCCTTATTGCTCTCTTAGTTCTGACATTAAAGTTGAGTTTTTAGATTATAGTTGTTATTGGGTCATCGTGAAATATGGGAAAAACAATAATAAATGTTTCATGGTGTGCTAACTATGTTCTAGGCACAGGCCAAGTATCTAATCCTCACACTAACCCTATAGGGTAGCCCTCTTTATTCCTTTTTCATATTTGAGAAAACAGAGAATTAAATAAGTTCTGATCAGGCCTGGGACTTCTTATTCACCATGTGTCACAAATCACAGTGACATTCCACAGTACCTGTCTGTGCTTCCACCGAAAAATAGGGTTGTCCTTCGAGGATACTGTACACTAACTTGGCGCTATTTCCATAAGTGGGGTCATCTGCATCTGAAGCTGTCACCTGGATTACTGATGTTCCTTAAAAGTGAAATAAATTAATTAGCAACATCTCCTCAGCTTTTCAAATTATGTTCTTGTTTACAAAGTTTTATTCTAAAATTAACCTTGAAGAGGGCACCACAATTATTCAAAATTCTCTCATTTTCCTGGAGTTGAGATGCAAAACAACCAGCCAATCAACTTTCCTTCCTTCCTTCCTTTCTTCCTTCCTTCCTTCTTGCTCTATAAAAATGCCCACAGTTTAAAAATGAACTTTCTGTATTTATAGTACATCCTGCATTGATTGGTGATTAAAATAATATTATAAATATTATTGCAAAAATATCTTCCAACTCATGCACTTGAAATGTTCAGTATATCAAATAATTACATTAAAATCTTCCCAAAGAGTATAATAAATGATAATTAACGATAAATTGCTTTCATGAAAGGACAGAGTGCAATCTTCCATCTGTAGCAGAACAATAAATACATTATTTTATTGTTGCTTTGCATGTAATAAAATTGCTGCTAATTCTACAATTTAATTAATTTATGGCCATAAATATTGAGCAGAATGCCGTTCCCTACTGGCATGAAAATTGCATCTTCCCACCTGCAGCTGGTCTGGTAGCCACAAAACAGAAATCACTAGTAGACACCTGGTGAGAGGTAAGGAAAGCATTCATGGGTCAGAATGAAGGGAAACCAGGAAATTGAAGAAAGATGGGGTTCTGCTTTTCCTAAAAACAACCTTTGTTCCTGGCTGGTCACAAATAGCAAGTATCTGGGGCATGGCGTGCTGGGCTTCAGAGTGGGGAGAGAGGAGCTGGAAGAAGAAAACCAGTAATTATCTAATTTCTCTGTGCCAGCATGATCTGGGGGCACATTCCATGTATTTTGCCAGCATTCCTCTGCTGGGCATTTTTTACATCTACTGTATTAGTGAGAAATTGAACTTGAGATATATGAAGCTTTGTAATCTATTTCACAAAGTTGGTAATTGCCAAAGTCTAACCCCAATCCAGCACACAACAAAACTCAAGTTATTTCTGTAACATTTTCAGCAGAGGGGCAAGGTTCTATGTGGGAGGCAAGGGAGCCAGTTTACACAGCCTCTCACTACCTTTAATTTATAGGATTGTCAGTGATTTTTGTGTGGTGTACATCTCACTTTTTTCTAGTTACTCTTCTATAATTCATTATTTCATAGAAATAATCTCTTTGGAGCTCTTCCCATTTGTCAGTCACTATTCTAGGCAGGATAGATTTAAAAAGGAAATACCATCATGGTGTGGCTAGGGAAATTATTAATTTTAAATGCTTAATTTCCTTCTAGAACTCTGCTACATCCTTTACAATGGTTTTGTATTTCACGTCTATTTCATTTAACCTTCAACATAGCTTATATTATCCTAATTTTATAGATGGCAAAATAAAAACTTAGAAAGATATAATAGATTGCCTGGGTTCGCATGGCTGATTAGGAGTACAGCCATGATTCATAGTACTGTCTGACAACAAAGACTATACTGTCATATGCCATAATACAATGTCTGAGTTCTCAAAATAATAAGAGCAATCCATGACAAAGCCATATCCAGCATCACATTGAATGAACAAAAGCTGGAAGCATTCTCCTTCAGAGCAGGAATAAGACAAGGATGCCCACTCTCACCAGTCCTATTCAACATAGTACTGGAAGTCCTAATCAGAGCAACGAGGCAAGAGCAAGAAATAAAAGAAATCGAAATCAAAAGAGCAAGAACTAAAAGACACCGAAGAAGTCAAATTATTTCTCTTCACTAATGATATGATTCTATACCTAGAAAACTCTAAAGACTCTGCCAAAAGGCTCTTAGAACTGATCAACAACTTCAGTAAAGCTTCAGAATACAAAATCAAGGTACAAAAATCAACGGCATTTCTATACATCAATAACACTCAAGCTGAGGACCAAATCAAGAATACAGTGCAATTCACAATGGCCACAAAACAATAAAATACCTAGGAATACATCTAACCAAGGAGGTAAATGATCTGTACAAGGAGAATTTCGAAACACTGCTGAAAGAAATCATAGATGACACAAACAAATGGAATATTGATCCTTTCAATGATATTGATTCTTTCAACCCGTGAGCATAGAATGTTTTCCCATCTGATATCATTAAAATGGCTACACTGCCCTAAGCAATCTACTGATTCAATGCTACTTCTATCAAACTACCAACATCGTTTTTCACAGAATTAGAAAAAAAAACTGTTCTAAGACTCATATGGAACCAAAAAAGAGCCTGAATAGTCAAAGCAATCCTAAGCAAAAAGAAAAAAGTTGGAGGAGTCACCTTACCCAACTTCAAGCTATACTACAAGGCTACAGTAACCAAAATAGCATGTTGCTGGTGCAAAAACAGACATATAGACCAGTGGAACAGAATCGAGAACCCAGAAATAAAGCCACACACCCACACACCTACAGCCATCTGATCATCAACAAAGTTGACAAAATTAAGCAATGAGGAAAGTACTCCTTAGTCAATAAATAATGCTGGGATAGCTGGCTAGCCTTATGCAGAAGAGTGAAACTGGACTCCTACCTTTCCCCATATACGAAAATTAACTCAAGATGAATTAAAGATTTAAATGTAAGACCTCAAACTACAAATGCCCTAGGAAAAAAAACCCAGGAAACACCATTCTGGACATTGGCCTTGGGAGATAATTTATGACTAGGTCCTCAAAAGAAATTGCAACAAAAATAAAAATTGACAAGCAGGACCTAATTACACTAAAGAGCTTCTGCACAACAAAGGGAAATTATAAACAGAGTAAAGAGACGACCTACAGAATGGGAGAAAATATTCACAAACTACACACCCAACAAAGGTCTAGTATCCAGAATCTATAAGGAATTTAAACAATTCAACAAGTAAAAAAACAATGTCATTAAAAAATGGGCAAAAGACATGGATGGACACTTATCAAAAGAAGATATGCAAATGGCTAAGAAACATAAAAAAATTGGTCATCACTAAACATCAGAGAAATGTAAATGAAACCCATAATGAGATACCATCTCACACTAGTTAGAATAGCTATGATTAAAAAGTCAAAAAATAACATGCTGGTGAGGATGTGGAGAAAAGGGAACACATATACACTGTTGGTTGGAATGTACATTAGTTCACTCTGAAAAGCAATTTGGAGAAGTCTCAAATAAAACAGAATTACAATTCAAGACTGGGCGCGGTGGCTTATGCCTGTAATCCTAGCACCTTGGGAGGACAAGGTGAGCGGATCACCTGAGGTCTGGAGTTCCAGATCAGCCTGGCCAACATGGCAAAACCCCATGTGTACTAAAAATACAAAAAAAATTAGCCAGTGTGGTGGTGGGCGCCTGTAATCCCAGCTACTCAGGAAGCTGAGGCAGGAGAATTGCTTGAACCCAGGAGGCAGAGATTGCGGTGAGCTGACATCGTGCCACTGTACTGCAGCCTGAGCAACAGAGCAAGACTCCGTCTCAGAAAAAAAAAAAAAAGCATTACAATTCAACCCAGCAATCCCATTACTCTTTATAGACCCAAAGGAAAATAAATTGTTCTACAAGAAAAACACCTGCACTTGTATATTTATTGCAGCACTATTCACAATAGCGAAGACATGCAGTCAACCAAGGTGCCCATCAACAGTGGATTGGATAAAGAATATGTGGTATATATATACCATGGAATACTATGCATAGTGGCATGAATAATATCATGCCTTTGCATCAACACGGATGCAGCTGGAGGCCATTATCCTGAGCAAATTGCCACAAGAACAGAAAACCAAATACCACATGCTTTCATTTATAACTGGAGGTATAAATGAACCCAATGTTTACCCAGTGGAAATAATAAACACAGGATTACTAGAGTGGAGCCAGAGGACAAGTGCCGAAATCTATTGGGTACTCTGTTCACTACCTGAGTGATGGGGTCATTCATACCACAAACCTCGGTGTTACACAGTATATTCATGTATATTCACTCAATAAACCTGCACATGGGCCGAGCACGGTGGCTCACATCTGTAATCTCGGAACTTTGGGAGGCTGAGGCAGGCGGATCACTTGAGGTCAGGAGTTCAAGACCAGCCTGAACAACATGGTGAAACCCCGTCTGTACTAAAAATACAAAGAAATTAGCCAGGCGTGGTGGTGCGCTCCTGTAATCCCAGCTACTTGGAAGGCTGAGGCAGGAGAATTGCTTGAACCCAGGAGACAGAGGTTGTAGTGAGCTGAGATGGCATTACGGCACTCCAGCCTGAGTATCAGAGGGAGACTCCGTCTCAAAATAAATAAATAAATAAGTAAATAAATAAATAAACAAACAAATCAACAAACCTGCATATGTACCCCCTGAATCTAAAATAAAAATTGAAACTAAAAAAAAAAAAAAAGCCTGAATTTTATCCCTAAACATCAATGAGCCCGCAAAGGTAAGAATAATGAAAATTTCCCTGGATTATATATTTTGATGACTTGCCTTTCCACCCCATCCCCACCCCTGACACTCAGTTGCTGACACTCCTGTTTCCTCTATATGGATTTATTTGATATTTGTTGTTTCTCATTATAATACACAGGCTAAACACGAAGAGGTTGAAGGACTGGGCAGGGAAAATGGAAGAGACAAAGGTGGGAAACGGCTCAGGCTGGCTTTTGATAAGTACTTGACTTTTCCTGGTGGAGAAGGAATATACCATTTTCTGGCATAAAAAGCTCTGTATGCACAGTGGAAGGATCTTAGCGTTCTAGAGTCAAACCTACCTTTCTTAAGTAGGTTGATTTCTATACTTATTGCTGGATTTTCTCATCTGTAAAATGATTCTGAATTCATTTGAGCTCTAAAACTCTTTTAAGCAGACTCACTCCCTGATTAGAACAGTTCTACTCACTGTTTGAAAGACAAACCTTTCTTAATATGAGGAATGTTTCTCAAAAGAAACATTATGCAAATGTTTCATTATGTGCATGTTATGAAGAAAGCTATTGCCAGAAGGTGGCTAATTCTTTGAAGAAATCCTTCAAAAAGCTATCCTTTAGCAACTTAATGTGTCTTCAAGCATGTTGAAAAAGATACACCTACTCCTGAACATGGTGACATAGTGCTGTGGTTAAATGTGCATTTTAGATCCATTTAATAGCTCAAATGTCCCTACAGAAATTAGTTAACTTGTTTCTGGCATGGGTTTCGTATATGTGAAATATGGTGAGTTGGAATTACCTCATTGTAAAGATTAATCATTGTAAAAGCTAAATAAAATAGTGCATGTAAGTCGTTAATTAGCACAGTGTCTACATGCAACAAATATTACCATTGTCATTACCTATTAGACATCAATACGCACTAGCGACTGGATGTATATTATCTCTATCCCTACAAGACTAGAAATTGTTATTCCCATTTTACAGAGCAACAAAAGAATTTTTGTTCCTTTTGTTATTTTGCCATAAAAGATATAGAAGAAGCTCTACTTCCTGATTTGGGAGAACGGGCTTCAGCCCACCCACCACAGAGACACCAGGCCTGGAAGCAGAGCAGGCCTCCCACACCGTACGCACCCACATTGGACCTCTCAGGCACATTGGCATGATAGGTCTCGTGCAGGAACTCCGGAGGGTTGTCATTAATGTCCTGGACCTTGACAATGAATTCCGATGGTGGCTCCAGTGGCCGGTTGGTGTCCCTGTCCACTGCCTGAGCCATCAACGTGTACTGGGCTCTCTCTTCTCGATCCAACGTCTTGGTGGCATGAATGTTCCCTGATTTGTCATCAATCACAAAAATGGTTCCAGCTCCTTCACCTGAGAGAATGTATTTAATGTTCCCATCACCAGAGTCAATATCCGAATGAAGCTGGAAAAAAGAGAAATTGAGATTTTTAATTCCATGAGGAACACAGTGGGGAAACTCACTTACAAGTGATTGCAACAATCTGCTGCACACACGCACGTCATGAAACGGAGATGTTCTCATCCCCATTTTACAACAGGAGAAAGGCAACCTTAGAGAATATCATAGCCTTGGCCAAGGTCACACTGAAGAACAGTGAAGCCAGAGTTCAAATATATATATTTTTAATTCTAAGATTCATGCTCTCCCTTCACCTCTCTCCATATATATGTGCATATGCAAAATACAAAAACCTAAATGTATCTGTCAATAGTTTGAAATAAATGTATGTTTATTTTTAAAAACATATAAGCAAACATTCATGCAATAAGTAAGTCTTCCCCTCAGCTCTGACTCCCATTCCTTCATTTTCTCCTCTGCTCAGAGATTATCACTGTAACCAGTTTCTTGTGAATCCTGTAAGAGATATTCTATTCTATGCATATGCAGAGAAATCTACACAGATATATATGTGCCCTAGTTTATTGTTATACAATAAAGTTCCAGAGTACACACATCATTCTTCACCTCATCCTTTTCCTCTAACAATAAATTCAGGTGACTATTCCACATTTATAATTATAGATCTTCCTCATCCACTGTATGGAGGTTATTATCTTTTTAAAATTTTTTTCTTTTGGGTTTTTTTTTTTTTTTTTTTTTTTAAGGTGGAGTCTCACTCTGTTGCCCAGACTGGAGTGCAATGGCATGATCTCGGCTCACTGCAGCCTCTTCCTCCCATGTTCAAGCGATTTCTCCTAAATCAGTCTCCCAAGTAGCTGGGATTACAGGCACATGCTACCATACCCAGCTCATTTTTGTATTTTTAGTAGAGACAGGGTTTTACCGTGTTTCCCAGGCTGGTCTCGAACCCCTGACCTCAAGTGATCCACCTGCCTTGGCCTCCCAAAGTGCTGGGATCACAGACATGAGCCACCATGCCTGGCCAATGTTTTTGTTTGTTTGTTTGTTTGTTTTTAGCAGTCCTTTCTAAAGAACACTTAGCTTGTTTCCTGGCTTTTGTTACTACAAACAATTCAACTGATCAGACATTTCCAGAAGACCTGCTTTGCGGTACACAGGGTATGAGGATCTGGGGATGTGCCCTGCCTGGAAGAAGTGTCCACTCTAATGCTAAAGGTAGGTAGGACTAGTGGCATGGGTTGATATGTATACAATTTCTTAGGTGTCAGAAATAATCTTAAACATCCCCAAGTTTTTCTTCTTTGACAGAGCTTAGAGATAAGATGATATTTGCCTAAATTCACACTTGTTAGGTCCAAGAAATCAACTAGGTCTCTTAACTACCAATCATCTTCTGTTCTGCCCTCACTGCTCTGTGTTTTCAAACATGCAAGTCTCCCAAAAAAATCACATCTGGTTTTCCTGTAGCAAAAAACTCCTCACGCTGCCTTGTTATTCAATCTCAATTTCTGCAGCTGTCATTTTAATCCGAGTTCCTTGGTCCTCATTCTGCCCTTTGTGGGGAAAAAGTAAGCATTATTTTTACTGCTCTAGTGGGCTTCAAGAGCAGTCAAGTAGAGAAAAAGACCTTGGTTCTACCTACTAAATAAGAAAACCCATTGTAAACTAGAGAGCTTTATTCAAATGACATCTAAAATAATAAAAAGAGGCCAGGCACATTGGATCACGCCTGTAATCTCAGCACTTTGGGACGCTGAGGCAGGCGGATAACTTGAGGTCGGGGGTTCGAGACCAGCCTGGCTAACATGCTGAAATCTCATCTCTAGAAGAAATACAAAAATTAACCAGGCATGATAGCGTGCACCTGTAATCCCAGCTACTTGTGAGGCTGAGGCAGGAGAATCGCTTGAACCCAGGAGGTGGAGGTTGCAGCGAGCTGAGATCTTACCACTGTACTCCAGCCTGGCAGACAGAGTGAGACTTTGTCTCAAAAATAAATAAATTAATTAATTAATTAAATTAAATAATAAAAACTATGATTATTATCAATGCCATTTAATATTAACAATATTAATAGTATTGTTTATTACTAATGCCATTTTCATATTTTTGTTAAAATTGGTATTTTATTATTTCGATTTAAATTATTATTATGAGACTAAGGCCTAGAGACCTTACCTCATGATGATTATTATGAGACTAAGGCCTAGAGACCTTGCTTATAAAGCAAGGTTGAATACATTGATTTTAAAAAAATTTGTATTGTTTCAATTTCCCCAAAGATATCTAATTGATTTGCAGCGCTTCAGTGAAACCCCAATTATTTCAGCTCAGTTACCTGTAGGTACGAATTACAAAGACCATTTTGTTTTTAGTCCTCTTTGTTTCTAGGGGGAAAAAATAAACAGACTTTTCTTCAGAATTTGTTATTCATAACAATGTGTTGTCGTGAAATTATGGCTAACACATTTCTGATGAATAAGTCCATTTGACAGTAAAATACAAAGCTGTTTGATGGCCTATGACGGATGAACAGAATTGCCCCAGTCTTCATTCAGTCAAGTTTCCTTAATGAAGGCAAAATTTCTGCCCCCACCGCGATCTTAGAGGAGGCTTACTTTTGTTCTTCTATTTACCCTGCTGCAGACCTGGCAGAAGTTAAGGGCAAAGACATACGAATGAGGAACAAGAAAGTATAAATAAAATGCTAACTTTAATGGGAATGACCAGACATTGAATCTTTCTAGAGGCCTTCATATATTACATATGAATTTGGCAAGTTGCTTGAAAATTAAATGGATCTATTTCATGATCAGCCAAATAACTAAAAATTTAACAAAACATTTCCTATTATTTTTCTACTTTGTTTTCAGGTTGAAAAGTTGGATATAACTTCCCTTTTTTGTGTCTAACAAAGATGATTTATACAACTGACATGGATACTTACTAGGCTCCACACACACACACACACACACACACACACACACACACACACACACATTAAAAAAAAACACCCAGTTTCAGAAACCATTCAGTGCTATCAAGGGATCCAGTTGCTGAGGCATACACAGCCAATTCCTAACTCCAAAGATAAATGGCTTCCCTCTCTGCATAGCACAGCATGACACAGGCTGTATTTCCACAAGAAATCTGAAAGTCCATGGTTTACCAAATTTCACTTTTTCAGGGCATCTTAAGCACTCAACCTTGAATGTCATCAAATCAAAGGTTGTTAGGAAATAAACCATCTATTCCATCCCTCCTATGTCTAGGGAACTGTCTCAGCACATTTCAAAAGAAAGATTCACAGGACCAACCACATTATTTATTTTTCCCCTATCCAACCCGACATCAGATTCATTCTCATGTGACTAGCTTTTGAAGGTCACACACCATGAATAATACTAGTTTTCCTTTCCCCTCTTTTTTTTTCTGTATTTTCTTCTAGTAGGCATGACAACTGCTTACTCCACAGAGATGCTGAAATGACTCTCCAGATCCTGTTTCTTCTGCAACCCCCAACCTGAACACACACACTGCTTCCCATTGAGAAAGTCCCCAAAGCAGAAGGTTCTATTCATATCTCAGAATGATTCATGCACAGCCCTTCACATCATTCAAGCTCCACATCCCTTGCCATGGCTGAAATCTCTTTTTCCTCTCTGGGCACACAGCCCGTCTCCTCTACTTAGGGAATTCCATATGCCAATTATTTCCATTTCCATTTCTCACGTCGACTTCCACATATTTCCATTTGGGATATAAATGAATAAAATTCCTTTGGTACATCTCTTCAAGAAGAAATTTTTCCAAACTTACACAATGTCATTGAGATTCTAACATGAATCTCCTTCAAGTATGTCAATTATGTGAATATGAAGTGCTGTTCTCATGTAAAAGAACAATTAAGATAACTTTGTAGAAATCAGTAGGGTTTAGAAACCCCTCAAACCTACTCTCTTTCCCCTTTCCCTTCCACTGGATAATTCTTGTTCATCTTTTAGGTTACAGGTTATTCCCATGTTGTCCTTGAAACCTTCCTTTGACATCCGTCCCAAATATTACCATGTAAATTCATAATCATTTACATTGAATGTCCTCATTATTCTATTATTCATTTTCTTTTTTTATTTTTATTTTTTTAATTGCTTAGGTAACCGTCTCTTTTCCACTAGACCTCTTTGAGGTTAGGAGCTATCTTAATCTAGTTTACATTTTGCCTAGCACGGCAGCTGCTCCACATGATAGGATTTCAGTTCTTATGTATCTAAGGATCTATCTTTGTTTTTTTTTTTTTTTTTGAGATGGAGGCCTTTGTCTCATAATTATAATTTAAATTTAAATAATAAAAATACTTTAACAAAAATATGAAAATGGCATTAGTAATAAATAATACTATTAATATTGTTAATATTAACTGGCATTGTTAATAATCATCTTTTTTATTATTTATTTATTTATTTTTTGAGACAGAGTCTCACTCTGTCTGCCAGGCTGGAGTACAGTGGCACATCTTGGCTTACTACAACCACTCCCTCCCATGTTCAAGTGGTTCCCCTGCCTCAGCCTCTGGAGTAGTTGGGATTACAGGCACTCGCCACCACGCCTGGCTAATATTTGCGTTGTTAGTAGAGACGGGGTTTCACCATACTGGGCAGGCTGGTCTCGAACTCCTGACATCCAGTGATTCACCTGCCTCAGCCTCCCAGAGTGCTGGGATTACAGGTGTGAGCCACTGCGCTGGCCGCACGTATCTTTTTGTAGTTTTAGTGTCACTATCATCTGAAAGATAACTGTATATTTTACTCAAATGCTAGTGGGTAGGTAATTTTACAATCTCTCTTGAATTTGTATTTTGGACCCTCTTTCTACACTTGCACTTTTCTGGAATGGATACACAGAGACCACAGAGCCTGGAATGGGAAGTCATCTCACTGGGTTTTACCATGCCTGTGGAAACAGGGATAAAACCACACCCAAACTTCTGATACATATTCATTCATCTCTTCAAAGCTGGGGCTAGCACCGGGACATAAGTACACAAGCATGACACTGCCCTTGACACAAAGTAGCTTGAAGTCTAGTGAAGTAGACAGATTTATAAGTAGATACATTGAATACAAAAAGCAAAGCTATGATAAAGGGTCCAAAGGAGGAGCATTCAAGTTGGGGTTAGGGTGTGGTCAGAGAAATGCCTCCAGCTGGAAAATGATTAAATAAATTATGGCTATGTACATTTAATGGGCTATTAAGCAGCCGTTCAAAATGGAGTTTGAGCCTGGCATAGTGGCTCAGGCCTGCAGTCCCAACACTTTGGGAGGCTGATGAGGGAGGATCAGTTAGGTCAGAGGTTTGAAGCCAACCTGGGCAACATAGCAAGACCTTTTCTCTACAAAAAATAAAATAAAATACAAATTAGCCAGGCATGGTGGCATGAGCCTGTAGTCTCAGCTACACAGGAGGCTAAAGGAGGAGGATCCCTTGAGCCCAGGAGTTTGAGATTACAGTGAGCTGTGATCACACTACTGCATGCCAGTCTGGGCAACAGAGAGAGACCCCATATCTAAATAATATGATATATGAGTTTTATGATATAACTCCATAAAACTAAATGGAAAAACCTAAGAAGTATTCTCAACATGGATAAGTCTACTATTCTTTCTAAAAGTCTGGAATAACATATTATGTACAATATTTGGGTGGTTTTACTGGCTCTTCAAGCCATTGGTGTTTGCTCTCTTGGATGCCCGTGGGCCTTTTGTTTCTTTCTGGCCACAGACGACTATTCCAATGGTGGGTTGGAAAGCTCAGGATTGAGGGAAGGCAGCCTTACCCTGCCCACAAGCACGGGGTCAGGCCCGGTGTACTCCTCTATCACGAAGAACTGGTTCCAGACCCAGCCACGCTTGGAGCGCTGTAGCACCTGCCCCTCCTTGCCCTTCTCATGGTGCCCATGGAAGGAGGGCCGCAGGTGCCCCCGCCGCTCTAGGGCAAAGGCCTGGCTGTGGCACAGCATGCCCAGGCACACCAGGGCGGCTTGTAAACAGTAGTTCTCCTTCATTTTTGGTTACGTGGTAGGCACAGGAGAATGCAGCTGTCACCCCTTCCACCAACCGTGTGGTGGTCTTGCTGAGGGTGGCCTCCCGGACGCGTCACGCAGACCTCTCTTGGGATGGAATGTCTCTGCTGGCTGAGCTCATCACGTCAGGGCTGCCCACGTCCCCAGTCAGCTTCTGCAAGCAGAGAGAGGTTGGATTAGCTGCAGGCCAAATCCCCACTTCATTTCCACTCCTTTCAGTAAGCCTTCAGGACTGGGCATCAGTTTTATTACGTGGGAGCTACGGGCTTTGGGGAAGCTCACTGACTGCTTTGAGCTCAGCTTGCTCATTTATGAAGTGGGGATAAGAGTGTACCCAGTACAAAGCTGTCACTGAGATTCACTGCATGTAAGTCTCTTAGCACAATGCCTGGTACACAGTAAGCACTCCATATTTATCTGTTATTATAATTGATCAAAATTGTGCTTAGATATGATTTTGTAATAAGAAAACAGGGAATTAAAGGAGTCCAGATGAGGAACATATAATCCACACTGGGGTTCAGTTCAGGGAGAAGATGGATGGCTGGACTCAATCCTTTAGTGAGGTTGCTGTAATAACAAAGGAGAGTGTGGGATTCCATGCAGAAGGAACATCACATCCAAAAGCACAGTGTGCTCCAAGACGTTCAGCATGCCTGGAGGTAGTAATGAAGAAGGCGGGCAGGCAATGGATCCTGTTAGGGAAGGGATGTAGGGGAAGATCCCAAGAAACCATTGATGGTTACTGAAATATTAACAGGAGAAATAATGGGTTAAGGTCTCTTTGGTAAATCAGTTAAGGGTATAGTGTCAATTCAAGGAGGAAGATTTGCTTTTGTCTGGCAAAGATCCATCCACGAAGCCAAAGATCCTACCTTGCTTAGCCTGGAAGTCTCAGAAAGGATATTTTACAAGCTTTCACTAACTAGGAGAAGGAAAATAAAACAAAACAGTATATCCTACCAACCAGCCCAAGGTCATGTTCCCAGTAGCCATGACTCAGCCACTCAATACCAGTGAGGATAAGCCAGTAACGCCTTTCACCTTTCTACACTCCTCACAGGTTTCTGAGCCACAGTCACTCTTGTCCTCTCTCCAGCACTCTGGTTCTTATTGCCAGTCCTTAACTTCTGCCTTGGGTTCTGGACTTCTTCATTGGACTTCCTCATGCTGAAAACTTAATTCTTCTCTAAGGAATTCCCCTTGCTTGTTCTCCTCTCTTAGAACCATACATTTGTTTTCTGGAGAATCACCTTCTCTCTCTGGAGTGCCACCCAGACTCCAGAGAGAGAATCAGATGAGTTCACCACCAATGCGAGGAAATCTGAGAGAGTTCTTGTGCAGGAGGATGACACATTGATATTGAGGATAACATTCTGTTTCAGCACCTGGGTCTAAATGAAACTGGAAAACTTACTGAGCATTGTAGGAATCACTGTCATCACCTAATTTTTTGCTCTTCTTTGGGTGAAATGGTTCAGGGAAAAAGGGAGCAAGAAGGAAACAGCATGAATCTTGGCATAGTGGAAGGTACATAGACTTGGAGGTCAACTGCACCTGGATCAGAATACCATTTCCATATTTTACAATCTGGGTTACTCTGGGCATGCCAATCAATCACTCTGAACCTCCATGTTTTCATGTGAACAATGAGGATGACAAGAATTGTTGCATCCATATAGGCTTGAACACAGAGTTGGGAACTGGACACGCAATAGGTTCCTTCTTCTTTTCCCAGAGTATCACAGCATAGGGGAAGATCTCAAGAAACCACTGATGGTTACTGAAATATTTACAGGAAAAATAATGGGTCAAGGTCTGATATGGTTTTGCTGTGTCCCCACCCAAATCTCATCTTGAATTCAACATGTGTTGTGGGAGGGACCCTGTGGGAGGCAATTGAATCATGGTTGCAGGTCTTTGCCATGCTGTTCTCATGATAGTGAATAAGTCTCAGGGGATCTGACAGGTTTATAAGGGGTAGTTTCCCTGCACAAGCTCTCTCTCTTTTCCTGCTGCCATCCATATAAGATGTGACTTGCTCCTCCTTTCCTTCCACTATAATTGTGAGGCTTCCCCAGCCACGTGGAACTCTAAGGGTACCCATGCCTTGAACATGGAGATGCCCCCAAGAGGGTGATGAGGTGCTTTCTCCAAGAAGGGAATTGAGAACAAATAAGTTACGTGAGATACCATAACCATCTGACCTCAGCAACCTAGAAAATAAAAGAATTGGTGAAATTATAATTTGTAGATACAGATCCATTCCATTTTGATGAACTTTCACTTTACCATCCCAAACCTTTCTGTTTCCTTTGTAATATGGCAAAGTGGTATCTAGGGGGCCACAGATGTGCAGTTAAAGCCCGGTGACTGTCACTTTTCTCAATAATACGTTGGGATGGTATTATGTTCGTCTTTATTCAAGGAATAGGAGACTTGAAACTCTTAATATTGGTTGTAAACAGACACGTTGGGATACATAAAAGGCTACGTGGGAGAGACAGAAAGATGGAAAAGGCAGCATCATCATTTAACAACGTCATCCTTACATTCAGGCAGTTAAATAATACATCAGATGCCGTTTCTAGAAAGCCAAACCGACTGTGTGGAAAGAGCACAAAGAAGGCCCCAGAGGAGGGGTTAGATGCTAAAATGAGGCCATATGAAACAACAGAAAGATTTCTGGGCAGAAGTCATGAAACCTGAGATTTGGTGGAGAATCTGGCACTAATTTGCCATGGAAGTTCATTGATTCTGCTCTCAGAGGCTCTGTCTCACTCTGTAAAATGAAGCCTGTGTAAAATTTTCTTCAAGTGGCTTCGTATTCACGATTAGAGTTTCAGTGAACTAGTGATGGGCATTTCTTCTGATTCATACAGTGTCTCCTTACTAGATTGGAAACTTCTGAATGGATGGGATTATATCTTATTCACATTTATATATCCAACAGCTGAACACAAAGCAGGCCGTCAATAAAATTTTAATATATGATTTGAATCTCACATTTCAACTCCAAACTTGACATTGTCTCTGTGGAAACTCAAGAAGAAGAAAGAAAGAAAAAGAAAACAGCATATGGTGAGACAAGATCCCTGCCCATCTTGCACCATGCCAAGTATTAAATGCTCATTCACAGAGTGATAAATTATTCTTGCGTATAAGCCGTGAAGTGTATTAGAAAGAAAGGGTTTAATTAAAGTTGATATTTCTTCACTTTTTCCTTCTGGCTGCCATTTTGCTGCAAAGCACAATTATTTCTAACACTAGAAGTGTTGAAACAAGATGACAACTTTTTTCTTTTATAAAAAATGTCTAGCTTAATACTAATGAATTTAAGAGTTTCCACATGATCAATAAACAATAACATTCAATTTGTTAAAAAGGTGAAATTATCTCTTTTCTTCTTTTGGAAAGAATACTGAATCAATTTGCTTTTAAGAGCAATGGTCCACCATTTTAAATGCTTATATGACTACATGTGATACAGAAAGTTATTTTAATGGTTAATCTTAGGTATGTATAAGACTGATTTTAAGACATAATTAAAAAAAATGATCACTTTCAGAATGAAAATTTATGTAGCAAGTTCTTTTCCTTAGCTACTGTTCTAAAAGCTTTACAAATAGTAACTCATCTATTAATTTCTATAACAACCTTATGAATAGGAGCCATGAATATTCTTCTCTTAAAGGATGAGGAAACTGAGTCCCAAACACATTAAACAACTTAGGCAGACTTACGCTTCTAGTAAACACCAGACCTGAGATCTGAACCCATGGCTTCCGGCCCTAGAATCCATATTCTTAACCAGTGAACAATCACAACTCTTGTCATTTGTTTGAGTTTGAAGTTCATAAGGGAATTATATGGACGTTGTGATAAAAAGCAGTAACCTAGAAGCCAGCTAAATGTGGGAAGTAAATTACTATTGGAACTCAGTGTATACTAATAACAGGACTAGAATGAAAATACTAATATAGTTAAAATTTGCCAGGTGTTATCTGCCTAACATTCTTGGACATGTTTTCCATGAGTTGAGTCATCAAATCTTCACAAAAACCCTAAAACCTAGCATTATTGCTATTCCCATTTTACAGGCAAGTAGTCTGAGGCACATCAAAATTAAGTAATTTGTCCAAGGTTACAGAGCCAGCAAGAGAAGGACCTGGGATTGAACTCTGAATGTTTGGTTCGAGGACTTGTATTCCTACCCTCTACAATTTTACCTAAGAGAAGGCTGCAGGTCAAATTTAGGCACACTAATACAAATAGACACAATAGCCTTAACATGATGATAATTTAAATTTTGGTAGCATGGAGAAGTAGACTATAATAAAAAAAATTATCCAAACCAAAAAGAAAGAAAAAGCATTTTATATCAATGACCAAAGTGAAGATGAACAAGATGTAATTACATCAGTCCATCAATAACCATCAATAACATAGTATAACCAGGTCTTTAAACAACATATGACACAAAATTTGATCTTTGGTTTTTATTTTAAATACCTGTTTCAGAATTTCTAAATGTGTAGGTTAGAAAAGTGTATTCAGAGTTGTTTTGTTTTATGAAATATTTCTAGAATTGAGAGAACTGATTGATGTATTCAGTGGTAGGGACTTAGTAGGAATCTCCCATGAAAATTAATAGGAGGCTGCCCTCCTAAGGAGAGCTTGATGTTGGTAATAATTAGGGAAATATATCAATGTTCTAATTGGTTTTAATAAAGACCCCCAAGGTAGTTCTTGAACAATCCATTAAAACACTTTTTAGCAGTATGCCAGGATGCCTAAGCATTGGGATTCTACTAAAACATATAGGAAGACTTTATTTTATGATGGGAGCATATTGCTTGGAGGGAAAAATAAATGTTGTTGAAAGTCACAGCAATAATAACATGACAGGAAAATAGATGTGCAAAGCCACCAGCTCAAAAGGGAAGGCTCACCCCTCTATCTTGAGAGCAGATAGCCCGTCATAAGCTACCGTGCCTTGAGCATAAAACTCTCTTGCTGTGCCTGCTTTTGTCTCCGTAAAAGAAAATGACATATACGGGTGTTTAAGTATATTTGGACTCCTGCTGGAAATTGTTACTGGGTGGAGAATGAAAGACGAAAGCACTTAGCAGAAAGCAAGCAGATTTGGTTTTTCAGCTGTCCCCTCCCCACAGAGCTGGAAGGATCAGACAGGCTGACCTGTTTTTTCATTTCCAGGTAGCTAATTTATAGTTAGAGACAGGTTATTACTACATTAAGAATATTACCAAGGCCCACACCAGAGCTCAAAACCCCATTCTGTATCTGCAAAGTCCCCTTGTTGGTGAGCTAAGGGGCTCTGGTATCCCTTTCAACAAACACAGCTTTGTAACCAATCCAATTCTATTATGCAAATTAATTCAAGCATATTTTATTCCCCATTCAGATCTCATCACTCAGCACTGAGCTGGTCTCTCATTTCAAATCAAATCACAGGAATTATGCCACGTCTGTGGAAATCACAGAGAATAGGGGAGAAGAACTATTACAAGAATTATTGAGTCACACTTCTCAATAATTCTTCTCCCCTGATTTCTAGACTTGGAGCAAGGTATAAGCTTTGGGTGATCACTTCTTCTCAGGTGCAAAATACACAGCAGAGACTGCAAAAAGGTTATGGCATATGCTGCTCCAATTCCTAATACCAAATTCAAATGTTAAAGTAGGCAGCAAATAAGGCCTCTTATCAAAGACCCCAGCACTCTGCAAAGGTGAGTGGAAATTTTAAAACTGCTTCAGTGGAGATCTGAGTCTCTGCTTCTGGAGAAACAGAGAATGACAGAAGTTCTGTTTTGAAAGTGGAAAGATCATTCACTACCTATGTGTCAGGTTCAAATCCTGGTTCCATCACTCATGATTTACATTAAATTGTGATAAAAGTAGATACTATCCTTGGTCAGGTGCTTGATTTTTCTAGTGCTGGACAGTATGCTCAGGGCTGGGTACACATTATTTTATTGCATTTTCACCACAACTGCATATATATGTGTGTGATATATATATATGTGTGTGTATATATATATACACATATGTGTATATTTGTGTATATATATGTGTATATATATGTATATATATACACACATATATATATATATATATATATATATATATATATCACTCAGACTTTATCTAGGAGGAAAGTGAGGCTCAGTGACCTTATGTAACCCACCCAAGTACACCCTGAATCATTGACAATGTTGTAATTCTAATGCAAGTTTACAGGACTGCAGAAGCTAGGCTTGACTTTGGACTATTTTAACTGGCTATCAATGTCTGAAAGTCCAGGTCCCCAATCTTCAATACAAGAAGATTGCATGACCAACTCCAAGGATCATCTCAGCTTCAAAAATTTCATTTGTTATACAAAATAATCTTTGTTAGATGTGACTTCCACTTATTTTTTAAGTAAATACAATCAGACTTTATATTCCTAGGGTCTCATGGCCACAAAATATTACAGGAATCCAATGTAAGGCCCCAGACCTAAAACTTGTATAGTCATTCAGTGATTATTTATCTCTTTAAGTAACTAAATCATCTTCAAATGATAACATGATTAAGTACAATGTGTGCAATGAAGAACTTATTATTTGTACTCTATTCTGTCCTTAAGACAGCCTTTTTATTGGTGTAATATTTTTAAATGTTGATCCTTAAGATGAATAACATATATCAACACATACAGAAAATAACGCTATCTGCAGTGTCATCTCTGACTATGAATAAATACTCTATATGAATGTGTGGAAAGAGAAACAGATTTTATTTTCATTTGTTCTTTTGTATGAGCTAAGATACCTGAGGGAAGATTAGAGCAAAGTGGTGATGATAAACAGATGCTTAACATAACGTAATGTCATTTGTGGTATCAAAGACCTATATGTAAACCTCCCTTTGTCTCCAAGCAGTAAATATGCATCAAGCTTTTTTTATTTGTCTGTTCCTTCACTTGGTAATAACTTTTCAATGGTTCTAGGCCTAGGTTGAACTCTGAGGATATACAGGCATCAATATACCTCCAATATGTAGACTGTTCTCAAACAATACTGAGACTGTTGTCTAAGCAGATGAGTCATGGTATGATGTGTTCAGTACAGATAGGACTATGTACAAGAGCACAAAGGAATCAATGACTACACTTCTGCAGACAAATTTGTAAAGTATCGGTCCTGTATTTCAATACTCGCCTACTCAAACCTCTTGCAAGTAAACTCCCATATCCACAACTTCCAATGCCTGGAGCTTCCATTCCCACTTTGGGCCATGGCTCATTAAACAACACCCAGTTCAGTGACAACTAAATCATAAACCAAGCATTGATTGTTTCAGCCTAGTTCAAAACGATGAGGTGGGTGAATCAGATTTCTTTGGGAACTTCAATGAAAGAAAACAAGAACCTTCTGCAGTGAGTGAGGGAACTAAAATAGGAAGGTTACAAGGCACTTGAGAAATGGAGTAGCTACCAAGTGACATCTCATGACGAATGTTTCAATGAAATCAAGGCTTAGAGCAAACCAGTTACAAATTAAAGAGAAACAAACGTGACCTCTGTCTCTGAGTCATGTAAACAGCAGAACACATGGCATCTGAAGATCTTGGCAATTAAGGACTCCCTCAGCAGCTGTCTTCATGGAGCCCACCCTACTGATCTGTTCCTGAATTTCTGTGAGATCAGTTGCAATGCCCTTGAATGACAACAAGCTTCCTGTATGTAAACTCACTTGAGTGATTTCTTTTGTCATCAAAACAGCAAACCTAGTAAACTACCATGATCAAGAGGAAAAAAGTTTGGTGATTCTTCTAGTCAAGGCTAAAATAATGTAGCTGTATGCATCAGTTGTTCAAATATAGACAATGCCTTCTTCTCTGAATTTCTAAGAAGACTGAGACAAGAAAAATAACTCTAGACCAAAAGTCAAGATTCTAGTGATCTAGCTTAGGTTCTGCTATTGAACCGTAGCGCAAACTTAGAAAAAATACTTTTCCCTGTGTGTTAACTAAGTATCTCCTTCTATAAAATAGGAGGCTGGAAATAGCCTATAAATGATCTTCCATGCATATCTGCAGGGGCTTGAGAGTCTGTGCTGAGAATAAGTGACTTTGCCTAGATGGAAGTTTTCATCTCATTTTGAAGGTCTAGGTCCCAGCTGGCAGGGCTGCTCTGTATACAACTTGAGGCCCCAGTAACCTACAGCATCATAGGAATCATGCCTTCTGGGGCCAGACAATGCAGAGGCCCTGCTACTGTGACAGGTCTTTAAATTCCAGTATTAGGAATCAGGACTTTACTGGGTGGACAATGGGAATCCATTCGGAATTTCTAGTCGGGGTTGACAGGAGCCGAGCTGTCAGAGGTGTGCAGGAGAAATGGAGGTAAGGAGTGCCAGCTCTTACAAAACAGTTAAGAGGATGGGCTCAGGAATCAGAAGGAGTTAGAAGGTTAGAGCTCAAGAGTTACAACTCACTACACTAGAGGTGGAAATCAGCCTCTGCAAGTCTCCAGACTGCCCTGTTAAAAATGGGAAAAACCCAGCCGGGCACAGTGGCTCATGCCTGTAATCCAGCACTTTGGAAGGCTGAGGTGGGAAGATCACAAGGTCAGGAGTTTGAGGCCAGACTGGCCAATATGGTGAAACCCAGTCCCTACTAAAAAAATATACAAAAATTAGCCTGGCATGGTGGCGTGCGCCTGTAATCCCAGCTGCTCGGGAGGCTGAGGCAGGAGAATTACTTGAACCCGGGAGGCGGAGGTTGCGGTGAGCTAAGATCACACCACTGCACTTCAGCCTGGGTGACAGAGCAAGACTCCGTCTCAAAAAGAAAAAAAAAACAAAAGGAAAAACCCTAGGACCAGTCTCAAAGGGAGAGTGCCAAGAGAAAAAGAGACAATGTGTATACTTTGTACAGTACCTGTCATATGGTAATCATTCACAAAATATAAAGTCTATGAAGGTGGGGACCTTTTCTTTGCTGCTCCCTGCTGTAACACAGAACATGGCCTGGTCCACAGCAGGTAATTAAGAAGATGAGTTAAGAGTTTTGTTTATTCAACAAGAATGGTAAATACATATTTTAACCCCTGGATACCGTGCACTAATCCAATAAAGAATAAGCCTCATGAAATGGCTCTAGGAGTCTGCTGTGTATTAAGGAGAAACAAGAAACCAATATTACAATAGAGATTGCTAAATGCAATAATAGGTATATGTGAGGAGATGAGATAAAGTAGACCAGTGTTGTTCAATAGAAACATAATGTCAGTCACATGTGTAATTTTAAATTTTCTAGAAGCCACATTTTAAAAAAATTAAAAAAATCAGTGAACTTAATTTTTACAATGTATTTTATTTAACCCAGTGTGCCCCAAAACTGTATCATTTTAACATGGAATCAATATATAAATTCTCAAGATTATTTTTTTTTTTTGTCCTAAGCCTTCAAAACCGAATGTATATTTTATATTTAAAGGACCTCTCTGTTGGGACTAGCCACACTACAAGAGCTTACTGGCCACGAGGGGCTAGTGGCCACCATCTAGGCAGCACAGGCATAGGGGATTCTTAAAGTTTCTTGAGAGAGGAGGGTGTGTAGTCAAGGAAGACTTTCTGGAGGCATTGCAATAGTTCAGGTGAGAGGTAATATGGTTCTGAACCAGAAAAAATAAGGCTTGAGTTGAGAAAAAGGGGCCATTCTTGAAACCATGCAGATGTAGATGGTTTTAGGAACTGAAAAGATTAGGTTAGAGAATGAAGCAGCAGTGAGGGGAGAGTTAGAAGAGAGTGGTGCTATTCCTGGCCTCAACAGGAGAAGGGGCTGTTTGAGGAATAAAGAGCATTTGGTTTAAAACAATTGTTTTTTTTTTTTTTTTTTTTTTTTTTTTGAGACTGAGTTTCGCTCTTTTTGGCCAGGCTGGAGTGCAATGGCATGATCTTAGCTCACTGCAACCTCCACCTCCTGGGTTCAAGTGATTCTCCTGCCTCCGCCTCCTGAGATTACAGGCGTAGGCCACCATGCCTGGCTAATTTATTATTATTATTATTATTATTATTATTATTATTATGGAGAGACTGGGTTTCTCCATGTTGGTCAGGCTGGTCTCGAGCTCTCAGCCTCAGGTGATCCACCCACCTTGGCCTCCCAGAGTGCTTGGATTACAACCGTGAGCCACTGCCCCGGCCTAAAACATTTTAAGCTTTCAGAAACAGCAGAAAGATGTACAGGGGAAAAGTTCAGAGTAGAATTAGGTACCAATGTTCTCGCAAGAGTAGGTAATATCAATTCTACCATTTCTTTTCAAGTTTGGAGATTTTGCTGCATTATTAAATTCTAGAATCTCAGAGTTGAATGACACTCTAGAGACTTTGAGCTATTAGACCTTTACTTCAATAGACCAATGGGAAAACTGAGATGCAGAGATGATAACTAACTTATTCAAAATAAAATAAAGAGTGAAAAAAAAAACAAAAAACCAGAACCTAAACTCTTCATTTTATAGAGAAAAAGCAGAGAGGGCAAGGGAAGCATGAAGAGGAAAAAAGATAATTTTTATAGCATCTACCTTGCCCTCTCTTCCCTGATTTAAAAACAGTCCCCCCTTTTTAAACTATTTCTATGGAAACAACCAGCCCAGGTTCTATAAGGGGGAAAAATAAAGCACTCATAAGTAATGACCTGAGAGAGCTCTTTAAAGATTTGCAGTGGAGAACAGAAGAATAACAATCTGCATATTCTCCCTGGAATCTAATGTCCTGCAGAGAACCACTCTCCATAGTCTGTTTTGTAATGTATAAACAATGAGAGGAGGAATTGTCCCAAGGTGGCCTTAATAACAGACAAGGGCTTGATGTGGTCTTTTGAAATAATTGCTAAAGCCAGGGAAGAGTGCCTTAAATCACCACTGCCAAGAGCCTTTAGAATTCTGAGAAATCCATCCTGTGCCCATAGTCCACCCGGGTCCCCATGTATCCATCCAGCTTAATCAGAGTATGTGGACGGACACCACTGAACATGCAGAAAGTCAAGCTGCTTCCAATGATCAGAAACTTGACTTTCACCAGCGTATGGGTGGGCTGTTCTGAAGGACTTCTTTCTAATGTACCTTACCAAACCACTCCATCACACTAAGATTAGACTAAACTCTGCCAATTTTTAAATGGCTTTTTCGTATATCTATATATACCACAGAGTGTTCCCACCCCTCTTCATTTTAAGAAAGCAGACATCAACAATAGCCTCATAATGATCTCATTGTTGTTTCAAATAATCCAATCTTTGAAACCTATTTCTTTCTTTTCAGGTGTATTAGTGTCATTTATCAAAAGTAATGGGATTTTTTTTAAGTTAAGGGTAAAAGAAAAGTAATGGGATACAGCAAACTATTCAAGTGCTTAGTACAAACGCAGAGCATTTTCTGAAGCATATGTGGAACACTTCTTAGGCAGGACTTTCAAAGGCAACATTAAGTGTCTTTTGTGGGTCTCAGATAATATGGCTCACTTAATTAGATTTTCCATAATTCCAGGTAATCCTATTGTGAATTACAGATGTGAATTTTGACTTGCCTGACAGAAATATCTATTGCTCCAAATGCATTTCTGGAAAAAGAATTCTTTATTTATCAATCATTACCAGAATTTTCACAGGGCAAAACCCAAAAATGGGGTTCAGCCTGGGAGGCCACATGGGTTCTTGGCTTCACACAGGAAGGAATTCAAGAGCAATCCCAGAGAGTAAAGTGAAAGTAAGTTTATTAAGAAGTAAATGAATCAAACAGCGGCTACTCCATAGACAGAGTAGCAGTATGGGCTGCTTGACTAAGTATACAAATGGTTATTTCTTGATTATATGCTAAACAAAGGGGGTATCATTCATAAGTTTTCCAGGAAAGGGCTAAGGAGTTCCCAGAACTGAGGGTTATTCCCCTTTATAGACCATATAGGGTAGCTTCCGGATGTTCCCATGGCATTTGTAAACTCATGGCACTGCTGGGAGTGTCTTTAAGCAGAGGAATGCATTATAATTAGCAAATAATGAGCAATGAGGACGATCAGAGGTCTCTTTCATTGCCATCTTGGTTTTGGTGGACTTTGGCCAGCTTCTTTACTGCATCTCCCTTTATCAGTAGGGTCTTTGTGATCTATATCTTGTGAAATCAGTCCTGCTGACCTCCTATCTCATCCTGTAGTTAAGAATGCCTAACCTCCTGGCAATGCAGCCTACCACATCTCATCCTCATTTTACCTAGACCCTATTCAAGATGGAGTCACTCTGGTTTGAATGCCTCTGACATATTTCCTCTGTCCTTTTTGCAAGGGAATGCTTAATCCTAGGGGTTGTAGAGGGATGAAGATCTATCTTTCATAACTTCTTCAGGCTGAATAGAAGCAATGATATTCCTGTTTAACTATTAGGGTCTCTTTTATTCAGGGTAGAGAGTAACTCAGTCAGTGCCAGTATAGTGAGGGCCACTCATAACTGAATCTTGTGAAAAATGGAAATCTGAAAGATTAATAAGTATTCAATATAAGAAAATGTTGAGTAAGTGTACCCTGTATTCCTACACAAAGAGGACGACAGCAATATTTTCCACAACAGTAAAGCAAAATAAAATTATCCCAAATAAACTAAATAAGAAGGCTTTCCATGCACTGGACAGTTGTTAGAACTAAGTTAATATGGAGTAGTCAGTTGATTCCAATATGTGACCAGAATTAGAATACTCAACAAGATCTGTATGTTACCCATTCCTCTTGTTTCTTCTGATCCGCAGCCAGAGATCACTAGTTGGTTCACAGAAATAAGAGGTCAGTCTAAATTGCAGAAAAAATCTCCAAAACAATAGACCAGACCAGAAGCTAATTACAGATGTATTATAGTTTTTGAAACAATTTTTCTCTCTGGTCCCCATTTTTATTAAAAACAAATCATGGTAGAACTGATTTGTTTGCAAATAAGTTTTAGCCTTACTATACTTGGCCTGATTTTCTGTATAAAGTGCAGCAAGAATAATTATCTGCCATATAGGCCCATTTTTAAAATTGGCTTTGATGGAACTTTGTTCAGTAAGGAATCTTAGATTAGACTTTTTAAAGCCTTAAGCTCAGTCATGAATTTATCTGTGCCTGCAAGTACTTGAATGAGTTTGGTGACTCCTTCTCCACTCAAGAACTCAAGATAACTTGAGGCTTCTGGGCCTGTCAGAAAGTGACAATCTTTACTTTCCACAGGTTAGGAACCCTGTGCAGGGACTCCATAGACAAGGTATGAGGCCACTTTTCCCAAGTGGCTTTTACTGGCTCTATAAGTCAACTTTGATTCCTTAAAACAGTCTGTTTGAATCTGAAAGCACATCATTCTAGCCAAAGTTTTGGAAAAATAAAGAGTTTCTTCAATTTTGTCTGGTCACAAAAAAATTAAAAAAAAACCAGACTCTCACTGCACTTATGGAAATAACTATATTGCCATAAGGTAAGAATACTCACATAGTTTCCAAATTCTGAAGAAATAGGGGAGAGAGAAAGAAATATGCTCCAAATTTTGCTCACAGTAGTATACTTTTCTCAATTGCCAGAAGCTGTAAATAACTCAAAAGAAAAACATTTTATCAACTCTGAAATAAAAAAACAGAAAGGATCAGCAATGTTTTAAGCAAAAAGTCATAAAAAGATTACTTCAGCCTTTTATTAGTTCAGTCTATGCGATTAATTCCTGTTTTGCTCAATATTTATGAATACAGTTTTCCAAGAGTGCCTTGGAAGTATGTTTCCTCTCTATTTTAATGGTACACTTTCCCAACTTATCAGAGACGTGCATTTAAAAGTACTCATCAAAATCCTATATCTGACTATAAACCATCTTTTGAAGGGGATGAAAGCAACACACCATTGTCTGTGGAGGACAAAAAGTCTTAACAGCAGCCACAGTCAAAGATGCAATTGACAAGGAAATCCAGTTATGTCTGTGGTACACAGCAATTTAATGTAACAGTTATGGATATTATTGTTCACATTCACTAATTCATGTCAAAATCATAGGAGTTTCACATAATTTGGAAACACATACTGATAACACATTTATACAAATAAAATCCAAAGAAAGCCAAACACCATTTTATATTTGACAATGTTTCCTGTATGATTTTAATTTACCAAGTAACCCAAATATGTCATTTTTGGACTTCAGGAGAATTAGTATTTAAAAAGATTAATAGGATAAGAAAACAATTCACAATTTGATTTTGGCAAGTTTGTCAAATATCAAAGGTGTGAAACATTTGATAATTTAAGACAGAATTCCAGGTTGCCGTAAATCATTTATTTATCTAAAACAATAACTCAAAATTTCAAAAATGCAATAACTTACTCATTGATAAAGTGGAGACTTAATTTTCCAAACAATCTGTCTCCTTTCTCTCCTTTCTTTTCCCATTGTTTATTCAAAAGACAAACATAAGTCTTTCATTATCTTTTAATATTACATGAAAATCTTGTTCAAGAGAGAAAGCCAAATTTCACTTTTGCATTAGTGCATCATTAACACTAAAGCTAATTTTAAATATAATATTATAAACACATTTATTCAAGTTTAATTTGTTTGACCATAGGTAAGATTTCCACAAACCTTTTATAACGCTTTATTATTTTCTATTAAGGAGCATATTAGTGTTCCAAAAAGCCTCATTATTCTGACACATGAGCCCAGATTTTGCATCAGTGTGCTTTTATTTCAATATTTAATTTATAGAAATATTGAATAATATCCTTTTAATTTTAGTCAACTTGCTCACACAGAGAATTATTTACAAGGTTAATTTTTCATGAACCTTCCACAACTTGCTCAAGCCTTCAGCTTTAGCCTATCTCACTTAAAACAATTCTTTAACCCTCTAAACTAGGCAAAAAAAAAAAAAGTTTCCCATGCCTTATCATAATCTTTTACCAAAAACACATTCTACTTTCTTTACACACCTTGCATGTAAAACTCTTCCTTCAGTAGTTTCAATTATATATGTTACAATGTTAACTATTAGCAACTTTTATTTTTGGTGAAAAACCTGGTAAGTTATGTTAATCATGTACCAGGTGCAGAGCCTAGAACACCAGATAGAAGTGCAAATAAGGTATGACTCTTTCTAGCAAAGGCAGGGACATGGCTAACAACCTATGTCCATCAGTAGGCCTTACATAGAATCTAATTGCTCCAAAGCAGGTAAGTTGAGCAATTATCAAAAGACAATGAAACAGTTTATGTAGTTTAGTAAACATAGTATCTGACTTGCCTAATTTAGACCAAATGTATAAATGTATAAATTTTGAAGACATTTTTATTTTACCAGAAACTTTTTTTTTTTAAACATAGTCTCACTTTGTTGCCCAGGCTGAAGTGCAGTGGCATGATCTCAGCTCACTGCAACCTCCACCTCCTGGGTTCAAGCAATTCTCCTGCCTCAGTCTCCCAAGTAGCTGGAATTACAAGAGCACACAACCACACCCAGCTATTTTTTTGTATTTTTAATAGATATGGGGTTTCACCATGTTGGCCAGGCTAGTCTTGAACTCCTGACCTCAAGTGATCCGCCTGCCTTGGCATCTCAAAGTGTTGGGATTACAGGTGTAAGCCACCATGCCGAGCCCCAATAGTCTTTAAAACTGTCTTTATTTCCTCAAAATTACTAAAGTCATATGAACTGAAAGGTATTAAAATTTCCATTTTTTCCAATAAAGTATTTGATTTAACTGCTTATTTTTCTTTAAGTCAGTTAGATCTCTTTTCTATAAATGACACACACAACAAATACAAATAGACAGAAGAAGATCTAGTAGCTGTAAAATTTTTCATTTGTCAGTTTTTAGGTTTTTCTTACTTGGATTACTGGCTTCAAGATGGAACCCTTTTAGGAACATGGACAGGAAAGCATGCAATTTCTAGGGCCTAATAAGCAGGCACAGTTGGAAGGCAAAACACCAAAAAATCAAGAATTCCATTTTTTTTGTTTACCAAATCCTGGATCCCCAAAAAGGGAATCAGCCCATCCTCCATAGGAGTCTTACCCCTCATTGGGAGGTGGGGACATTTTTATACCTTCTAGATGACCAAGAGCATGCTTCTCTGATCCAAAATGCAAAGAGCAGAGTGCTTCCCCATAACTGCCACTAGCCATCACTAAAAGTGTATTCCCTACATAGTTATTACACACCAAAGCTCTCTCATAATCCAAAGTAATTTCTGATACCTGCAAAAGTGAAAAACACCAGGTAACTGAATACAAAACAGAACAGAGGCTTAGATTTTGGGAGGATCTATCCGTTTTCAATTCCTGGGATTCCATAAGGAAAATAGAGGTTTTTCCCAAAATGGGGTCTCTGGCACTTCCTCTGTTTTTCCCAAGGACTTCTAGAATGTTAGAAATTACCTTACATCCTCTCATATGGGTCTCAAGAGTGTTAAGAAGACAAAAGGGAGAAAAACAATTCAGTCATATGAGAAGAAAAAAGCTTTTCTTATTTCAGAGAAACAAGATTCAAGAAGAGAAAAACAAACATAAAACCCATTTAAATACATATATATATATATATTAGTTATCCATGTTTAATTAAGCTAACTTTCAACAATAGAACTCTTTAAAAAAAAAAAAATCCTTTTAGATCTCTTAATACCAGACTCTAGGCAGGACAAACAGCCAACACCTCTGGCTTTTAAGCTACTTTTTTTTGTTAGTTTGTTTTTCTGCAAAAGTATTTCCCCAAGTAAAACCAATAAGCCTTAACTAAGGTTATGGCTTAACCATGGACCCAGGAGATGTCTCCAAATAGATGGCAAGTGGTTTTTACAAGATCTAGAATCACCCCTAAAGTAGCTCGAAAAAAAAAAAAAAAAGAAGAGAAAATAAAAGAAAATTCAAGGCAGGAAATCAGAAGCTGTCTATGGAGGGGTAAAGTTTAAGTAAATGGCAAAAGTCCCATAAGAGTCAAACCGGAAAAAACTCATTCTCTGAGACAGAAATTGAATGCAGGCCTCCATCATGAAACAGCAAACTTTTACTCACTAAGCTACAGTATGAGGCAAGCACCATAATGCTTTTCCCGGAAGGAGTTTAGAGCAGACATTTTTGAGCTTGCAAAGGATATATCTTTTCCAAGGAAAAGGGACAGATATAAATCTGAGAAGCCTTAAAAGGAAACATATTTTAGAATTGATAGCCAATATTTCTTGCAATCTTACTGAAAGAAAACCAATTAAAAAAAAAATCTTGTTTTAAGATAGGGAACCAAAACTTAGTCCAATAGCTTTTACTTGGAACTCTAGCCACGAAATAGTAACACAATTCACTATTTTATAAAAGATAGGTGGATCCAAATTATCTCTCTGACAAAATTGGGACTTGTCCATGTGGCTAAACTTTGCTAATTTGAATTTGTCCCAATTGCTTAAAAGACCATAGCAGTGAGTCCTTCAGTATTCACCGTTGTCCTCATGTTTAACAAGGATCTCCACTAAATAGAAGTTTTTCTAAGTCTAGCAAAAGCCCAATTATCTTCCTCTGAAAATTCCCACCTTCTGTAGCAAAGTGTTAAAGTGACAATAAGTAAAAAAAATGGTGTTACAGAAAATGATAACTTTAGGACATAACAAGAAAAGGTAAGTCCAAGTTTCACCTTGGGTGGACATCTAACCCATAATCCTAGAGGGAATGCCAATTTCAAACTCCTCTGAGTATCCCAGGTGGTGCTAGGAATCAGCCAACAATATCAAATGCTGAAAAAAACAGAGTACCCAAGTACTGGCCAGTGAGGGTCCCTGCAACAAATGCTGAAAATCCCAGAGCATCGGGGGGCAGCCAACAGTGAACCCCAAAGACATAAGACCTAATGCAATTGGGGCCACAGAATAACATGACTCTGGTGTCCCAGGGTCAACACAACAGAGGACCTCATACAGCCAAATGTCCTTCCTTAAACAATCGCCCAAAGAGCCAAAGCAAAGACTACAAATGTGACAAAGAAATAAGGATAAGCATGCATTTGGGCATTGAGAGAAAAAAGTAAAATGGTCAGTCATTGGAAACTAAAGTAAAAAGGCCTGAGAGAAGGGGCAACAACATGGGTTATAAAGGATGTGGCCAGCCAGGTGTGCTTCTGCCTGTCTAGGACACCCAGAAAATGGGAGACTGCGTCAGGCTACCAAGCCAAAGGCCTCGAAGCCACTTACCCATCTGTCCAAAATAAAGAACATAGGAAAGGACAGATGTGCCCAAATCAAAGGGAAATAAAAGCAGCAAGTTGAATCTGGACAAAGGGAGACTCACCCACCCACCATTCAGGTCTAAATGGTGCCCATGAGTCTTAATTTGCTGTCCCGATGGGAGGTCTACATTGCCCCTTCATTGGTGGCCAGAAAAGATGTCACAAGGTGAATCCCAAAATTGAGGTTCAGCCTGGGAAGCCACATGGGTTCTTGGCTTCTTGTAGGAAGAAGTTTAAGAGCAAGTCCACAGAGTAAAGTGAAAGCAAGTTTATTAAGAAAGTAAAGAAATAAAAGAGTGGCTACTCCATAGGCAGAGCAGTGGCATGGGCTACTTGACTGAGTATGTGTATGTTATTTCTTCATTTTATGCTAGGCAAAGGTTTTCTAGGAAAGGGGTGGGGAGTTCCTAAAACTGAGGGTTCCACCCCTTTTTAGACCATATATGGTAGCTTTGGGACATTGCTATGCCATTTGTAAACTGTCATGGCACTGGTGGGAATGTCTTTTAGCATTGGAATGCATTACAATTAGCAAATAATGAGCAGTGAGGATGACCAGAGTTTGCTTTCATTGCCATCTTGGTTTTGGTGGGTTTTGGCCAGCTTCTTTATTCCATATCCCTTCATCAGCAGGGTCTTTGTGAACTGTATGTTGTGAAATGAGTCCTACCCAATCTCCTGTTTCATCCTGGGACTAACGATGCGTAAACTCCTGGGGATGCAGCCCAGCAGGTTTCAGACTCAGGTTACCCAGTCCCATTCAAGGTGGAGTCACTCTGGTTGGAATGCCTCTGACAGAATCATTACAGCAAGAAGACCACCCTGCTCTTTCCTCTCTCAGGTAGAAGTGAACATTGCCTTTCCTTTGGATGACACTGTAATTTTGTGAAATTTGATAAGGGCATTTTCTCAGTACTTTACCCCTAGTTATGTCTTCTGCTTCCTCAGGATATATTAAGTTCCCTGAGATTCTGGACAACAGCTAACTCCTCACTGAATTCCTTGTCACAGGAGTCAATAGAATATAAAGTTGACATGGTTTCTGCCCTCAGGGAGTTTCAAAATTTAGATTAATTTTCTCTCAAACTCAGCTGCACATTAGAATTAACCGGGAAACCCTAAAAATTCCATTGCCCAGGCCTTACTCTAAACCAATTTAAACCCAGGAATCAGTATTTTTGAAGTTTTCTGTGTGATTCCATTGTACATCCAAAGTAAATAACCACTGGTTTAGAGCTACACTATCCAATAGGGTAGCAACTAGGCACATGTGGCTTTTAAAATTTAAATTAAATTTAAAAGGCAGTTCTTCAAAGTACTAATCCCATTTCGAATTCTCCAGGGCCATTTCAATCATTACAAAAAGTTCTATTAGTCAATGTTGGTCTCAGGTACTAAAAACCCTCGTCTGAAGCATAAAACATCTGTTCAATGAATGACGGTGTGCAAAGAATATAGTGCTGGGCGTTCAAAGACCTGCCACTAACTCATTGTGTAATGTCCAGCAATCTAGTTTTCCTGTCTGTGAAATGAAAAGCTGGGTAACATGAGTGGCTCTCCAGACATGATCTTTGGAATACTCTGGAAAACCAAGGGATCAGGGAACACAATGCCGGGAAGAGCTGAACCAACTGGCCCCACACTCCATAGCAAATAGAACAGATAGCTGAATTCCACACAATTTTTCTTTGAAAAGCAGCTCTGCTGCACTACAAAAAAAGAAAAAATGAAACCATGTCTGATATCTTGATAACCAACAGACTCCCTGTCTCAGTCCAGCAGCAGCTTAGGGAATTCCTGCTTCAATGCTCATAATCTCGTGGTACAGGGAGGAGGGCCCTGCTCAGGAGGCTGTGAGGCCACTGACAAATAACAACTCACTTCCCCTCTCTGATTCTCTGTTTCCTTTTATGAAAAAAACAACAAATGATGCCTGACCTCCCTCATTCCTAAGTTAATCTGAAGGTCGAATGAGATAATGAATCGGGAAGCCCTTTGTAAAAGCATAATTTGGGTTACACAGGTCGGGAGAAGGATGATCAAATGCTGACAGCAGTGGTAACTTACATTTATTTGGGTAGGTTCCCCCCCCCCCTCCCCGCTTATGAGACCGAGTCTCTCTCTGTTGCCCAGGCTGGAGTGCAGTGGCGCGATCTTGGCTTCACTGCAACCTCTGCTCCGCCTCCCGGGTTCAAATGATTCTCCTGCCTCAGCCTCCTGAGTAGCTGGGACTAAAGGCGCCCATCACCACGCCCAGCTAATTTTTGTATTTTTAATAGAGACAAGGTTTCACCATATTGGCCAGACTGGTCTTGAACTCCTGATCTTGTGATCCACCCACCTTGGCCTCCCAAAGTGCTGGGATTATAGGCATGAGCCACCGTACCTGGCTGGGTGATTTTTAAAGTTCTGGCTTTTAACCTTTAGAAGTGTGGGTTGCAGATAAATTTAAATTACGTTATTATTACAGAAAGGAGATGTGATTTCACTCCTTTTCTCTAATATGGATATAAAATCTGCCAGATCCTGCAGCAAGTTCATTTCAGGTACATAGGCATCCTTGTTTATCCCAGAACCCAAATGGGACTCTGTAGTGTTGACTTGTGAGTATGCTGACCTCAGGTGTAGCTCCTTGGCTAGGGGATGGTGCAGGTAGTGGGGAGAGGAGGGATAGCTGATCCCTGCAAGGAAATGAATGGGGATACAGCCCAGAAGTCCGTCTGCAGAAACTCCTGGGCCTCTCAATTATCCATGATATGGGATGAAAATGGAGCAATCACGGGGTGAACAAAGCTCCAGGGTGGATGGCATGGGTTCTTCTGGTCAGATGAGTCCCAGGAGTTCAGCATGTCAAATTGTTCGTTCCATTAAACCCCTGCTTGCAACAGCCCAGCACATGGGTGGCATGCCTTTTACTGAGTTATCATCTACTAATTAGCTTTTTTAATTGAGTGTCTACTATCTGACAGACACTGTGCTACATGCTTTGCATACATTTTCAGAAAAAATTTTTCTGCAGCATCTTGATGAGGTGGGTATTGCCTCCACTGCCCAGATAAGAAAATAAGGGTTTGGAGCCCTTTGGTTTGTATTTAGTTCATATGCCTAGCTAATGCCCAAAATGGAATTTGAAGCTATATATGACCCATTTGGAAGCTATTGCCCTTCTACCATTTGACATTGAACCAAGATCTACTTTACTATAATTCTTTCAAATTTTGCTTTCTGGAGATGCTCAGAATTCAGCTAGCTCTTCTTCCACATAGCCACCACTCAAGAAATATTTTTGGAGACAAGGATTTCTTCGATAGTTAAGTGATAAGAATTTAGTAAAACATGTGTTTTGCCCTCAAGGAACTCCAAGGTTCCTGGAATTTTTAGAGAGTAGGCATCTCCCTAAGGGTCTTCCAATTTCCACCTCAAACACCAGGGGTTCCTTTCATTCTTCCTTAGGGGAACATCTCCCATCTTTCCCCAGATGTTCTCCAGCCTGCCCACCTCTGCCAAGTAGTCCCTGAATGAATGAATCATGATTTTCAAACCTCTCTCCCATAACATTTTCCACATTAGAACAAAATTTTGTTCTACATCCTTCCCTGCTTAAGTCTCCAAAGAAGGTGCTAATGAATAATAAAATGCAAGCCCTGCAGGGAACTGTAGGAAGGCAGCCAGACGATAAATATCTTCTAACAAATGGAGCCAGCTCAACAGGGGATAGCTCTGTAAGATCTCATAAGCTAATCATTGACAAAGGGATTGCTTTGGTGCCCATGGAAAGAGGAGTTACGTGGTTGTAGAGGCAAGTGCCATGTTTCTATCAGTATTTCACCCAAGAGCACTAAGTCCAGGCCCAGAGTCATTCCCTGATAGAAAGAGCAGCCATTACTTGGCTACTGCTCACACCACCGGCCACTTCAGTACTCACACCATAAAGGAGGGACAATTCTGTTCTGGACAGCAAATGTTAAGGAAGTGACACTAACCTTGTTTTCTATGAAAGCACATAAACAAACCAAATAATACAAAAGTTTGCTCCATTTTTAGAGCACCATTATAACAAAGCCCAGCTGGATGTCTCCCCAGGCCCAGATAACATCTCCGTAGGAGAAGCATCTGCAGCTGGAGATGGGGTTGGCCTTTGCGCTCAGGGATCTTACATACCATTGACCAACTGCATATTGTTCCAAAGATATTTACCAGCAGGCTAAACGTGCAACTCATGCACCATTGGTTGGGCAGAAAGTAAGTGCTCTCCAGCATTACTTTGTAAAGGAAAGTCCCTTTGAACCACATCTGCTCTGATCAACTAAGGAGCAGATGAAGACGTAACAATACAGCAGAGTTACTGTAAACCATGAACTTGGGCAACAAGGACTTAGTGCCTTCCTGGTAAGATGTCCATGACAGAAAGGCTTACCCTTGTATCTCCAGGGTGGCTGCCCATGAAACCACAGAAATATAGTTTGATCTGGTTCCGAGGCTGCTCCTGCTTCTGAATACAACCATGACATTGGCTTGGACTCTCAGCAATCCCAAGGTCTAAGTTTTCATCCTCCATCTCTTCCATGCCTAGAGATTTTTGTATGCCTTTAGGTTTTAAACCTCAGCAATCTAATCTAGCTCACAGAGCACCCACAGGGAAGGGACTTGCATTTGAAGGATAGTTGTTTTAACAAATGTACACATAGAGAAAATAACAGCTCCACAGCAAGTCAGCTCACTAAAATGAATAACACAATTAAAAATTAAAAGAGGTCAGGTCAGGATATATTCAGGATTGCAAGGGCACTTCAAAAAGAAGGAAGAAAAGACCTACATCATGAAGAGTATGTGTAGATTTTTGAAAGGAAGAAATGGAAAGAAGAGCCTCATCCCTCCTCTGTGGCAATGCTTTCCATATCACATGTTTATGCCTTGTTTCCTGGGAAACCCACTGTCTGGGCCTCACCATGACCGACCGCTGCTCTGCTGAGATGCCCAGTTTGATTGCTTGGGACTTTGAAGTTCCACCTAAGGCACGGCAGGTTTTTCTTCCTGGTGTCTGCCCCTGCCTCTGGCATTTTTACCTTCTGCTTGGGTCCTGTCTGGGCAGAGGAGAGAGTAAATGTTGCTGCCTACCGCCTGTCTCTATGTATCCCTGGTGGCACCTGTGCATCATCCACAGATGGATATTTTTTGGACCGACTCAGATCAAGGACCTTGGGACATTAACAGATCTACACCCTTAGAGTTGTTCTATCTATACGCGCTCCCTCCCCTCCAACACCCACACACAAGAGATACACGCACACACGTCTATGCCTCATCTTCCCTCTCTTCCCTTGCTCTGCAGCTGAGATATCCCAGCCTTTCCTATGGCTGAGTGCTTATAAGATGCTGCTAAATCCTACTTTACACTACACAGAATAGACTGAACCAGCTACTGATACATAATTCCTTCTTTTCAATATTTCATGAGCTTGCACAACCCCCTTCCACAGATGCCCAACCCTCCATGCTTGGGTAACCATTAACATCTTCCTACAGAATATCCCACTACATGGATGAACCTGGAGGACATTATGCTGAGTGAAATGAACCAGTCACAGACAGACAAGTACTGCATGATTCCATTTACATGAGGTATCTAAAGTAGTCAAATTCATAAAAGCAAAATGGTAGAAGGGTGGTTGCTAGGACCTAGGGGCAGGGGGAAATAGGGAGTTCCTTATTTATGAACCAGCAGGCATACTTTCAGTTAAACAAGATGGATATGTTCTAGAGATCTGCTGTACAACGTTGTACCTATAGTAAACAATACTGTACTGTACACTTAAACTATATCAAGAAGTTTGATCTCATGTTAAATATTCTAACCACAATAAAATAAACTTTTTTTTTAAGAAGAAAAACACTTTTTAAAAAATCTTCCTTCTGAGAAGAAAAGATTTAAGCATTACACAGGATCCTAATTAAAAAGTACTATTGCCATAAAGTAAGCAGAATATTGGCTTTTTGACATGAGGAGAGGATGTAGATGTCACTCAGAGAAAATTCAAAGTGAAACACCAGCAGTATCCAAACCAAAAGCCAGAAGAAATGTTCGCAGGGCCATTAAAAAAAGAAACTACTACGTAGATGTTTTGTCGAACATATTTTAAGAAGAAAAGTCTCTTTCAAGTAATTACAAATTAAAAACTTGGCTCTGAGACTGAACTTTGAGCAGACAGATGAGAGAGATAAAATGAAATTTTTTTCTGCCAAGAATAATAAAGGTCTTGATACAAAGATGTGATGTTTTCCCCCCAGTGAAGCAACTCTGGAACAAGAAAAGCATGATGAGGAGGAGAAATTCAGATTACAGAAGAATGGTGGCAATTCTTTCATTTATAACTTGCTAAAGAATGTTGAATCAGTTCCTTAATGAGCATGGAGAACTGAAAGTTTTTATGGGAGAACATTGGACGTTGTTTATACTGGCTGAATGAATAGCGTTAGAGTAAATCGCTTGTCCTTATTCTATTGTGTGGCTTTGGTTATTTGAAGTAGATTTTCTTTTATTACCTTTCCCATGTCCTACACAACACAAACCTACAGCAATTTTTAGAGAGAACCTGGCCTCAATGGGAACTCACCTGACATTGGAGGCAGGCTTGTGACATATCAAATCGCCTATGCCACGAGTACCCTTGATAAAATGATCTCAATATAGCTTATTTATCTTGAGTCATGTCTCATGATAAACCAACTCTAGCAATGCTAAGATGGGACAGATTTCCAGAAATAATCATCACAAATTTTCAAAAGGCTCTTTGTGCTGAAGTAGAAAATCTTTTATCCTAACCATAAGACCTTAGGAATGGATACTGGTTTGGGACTCAGGCAGCCTGGATAATGTTACAAACTCTACCATATCTATGGTATCAAGCATCCTATATCATAATGTGCAAGAAATTAACTTGTGTGGGAACTAGGGGAGCCAGATTTAGCAAACTGAATTACAGGACTCCCAATTAAATTTAGATTCAAATAAACAGCAATAGCTTTTAGTATAAGTATATCTACAGTTCGGTGAACATACTTATATTAAAACAATTATTTGCTGTTTATCTGAAATTCTAATTTAACTCAAAGTCCTATATTTTGTCTGGCAACTCTACTTGAAATGCATCTGTCAAAATAATGAACTGGACTTTGCAAGTCAATCTTCAAGTACCATGTTATTTTTAGTTCAAATCCTATACTCATTTTCTTTTTAACTATCTTCCTGTGAACTCAGAGTGCCCATGTGTAGTCCTCACAAAAGCAACATTGTTGGGCAGAAGAGATCACACTTGGGGAACTGTGGACAGTTTGAGAATTTATTTATTTATTTTAGACAGGTTCTCCTTCTGTCTTCAAGGCTGGAATGGAATGGGGCCGTTTCAGCTCACTGCAACCTCTGCTTCCAAGGCTCAAGTGATTCTCCTGGCTCAACCTCCTGAGTAGCTGGGGCTACAGGAGCATGCCACTGAGCCTGGCTAATTTTTGTATTTTTAGTAGTTTCGCCATGTTGCACAGGCTGGTCTCAAACTCCTGAGCTCAGATGATCTGCCTGCTTCAGCCTCCCAAAATGCTGGAATTAGAGGTGTGAGCCACTATGCCTGGCTAGTTTGAGAACTTTTAACATCAATGTAACTGAGATCAGTAAAACCCAAGGAAGGATCTTTCATTCCCCCGGGAGAAGGTAGAACAGGCCCTTCAGTATTGACAGGTGACCTACAATGTAAAAGGCCTAAGGATGAAAGGATTAACTATGGTGCTAATTGATCGAGGAATTAGGAATAATGTTCTCTTTCATCCTCTGAATTGATACAGTTCTCAGAAAACAACTAACACCCAAGGCCTGGAGTCAGAATAATTTATATTAGGAGCATGTACCACACTGGATTAATGGCTAACTTTCAAGGTCTTTTCAGAATGCAGCACTCACAGATAATTGTTCACATGTACCAAAAAATAATAGAAATGCATTAACCAAACATACCTAGAACATGGGCAGGAGCCCGGTGGTGTATTAAGCAGAGGCAATAGCAAACAAATGTTGTTATGGTCCTCAGGTCACTGATAGCCTAATGGTGGTGTTGGCTTGGTGGGAGGTAGCCCAGAAAATAGATGAACATAAAAAAAATGTGAAAAGTTCTTTGATGGGGGACTTAGGGGGCTGAGATAATTCAGCAGAGTCACATAAACCAAGGTATGAGGCAGTTGGTCAGGGAAGACTTAGCGGATAAGCCAGTAGGTATGAGTTTAGTCTTGTAGTATATACATAAGTCAAATGTTCAAGGTGAGGAACAGCAATCCAGGCAGAGGGAACAGCAGGAGCAAATATTTAAGACATGAAATAAGATCCTATGTTCAGGTAACCACAGGATTTTGGAACTGTGAAAACACAGGGCTTGCTCAGGAAAGAGGAAAGGGGTGATGCAGAAAATATAGGCAGGAGGTGGATCACATACACACATGAATAATACAGAAATGATAACCATAATTATAATAAGTTTTATTCTTTGGCCACTGCAAATGAAGAAAACACTGAGATTCATGCCTGTGCTGAAGCATACAAAGATGGAAAGTCAGTTGCGAGTCAATTAACCATGAAAAAATAGCCAAAAGTCCATAATTTTGGTGTCTGTCCCTTGGTCAAAATAAATGAATGTCTACTTTAATTATTCAGTTTCCATCCGAATGTGTCAAGCCCTTAGGACATGGAAGAAGCAGAGTGTCTAAGACTCAGATTTACAAGGATGTGCAATTGTTGTGGGAGAAGGAAAAATAACTCTGTCCCATCATTGAGAGTGAATCAATGGGGGAGGCGATGGAATAAAGGCAAAGGAAAATATCATATTGCAAACCCGCAATACTAGACCTTGAGTTAGAAACATGAATGATACTGAATCTTTACAGTCTTGTGAGGCAGGGATAATTCCTAAACTGGCAAACAAAAGAATCAGTGGCACAGTGGCTCATGCCTGTAATCCCAGCACTTTGGGAGGCCAAGACAGGAAGATTGCTTGAACTCAGGAGTTCGAGACCAGCCTGGGCAACATGGAGACACTCTGTCTCTCCAAAAAAAAAAAAAAAAAATCAAGGCATGGGGGTGCAAGCCTGTAGTTTAGCTACTCAGGAGACTGAGGTGAGAGGATCACTTGAGCCCAGGAGGCAAAGGTTGCAGTGAGTCAACCTTGCGCCACTACCCTCCAGCCTAGGTGACAGGATGAGGATAAAAAAGAGAGAGAGAGAAAGAGAGAGATTCAGAGAACTTAAGCCCAAGTTCTGACATCAAACAAATGATATAACCTAAATTTGACCCCAGCTATAAGAAATAAACCCAAATACACGTGCCAAGTGTTCTCTAAGTCTGCAGCAAAAACAGTCAAAGAAAAGCGACTCATGATATAACAGAGGTAGTGCCTTTGCAAAAAAAAGAAAATTAATTTCATTCTGATTTCCCCTGATTTGTACTGTATGTACCAAATCACAGCCCTCTGTGAAATTAAGGGCATTAGTTTTCTTCCCATTCAGTTGCAGTGGCATTATACTTGCATACAGACATTCCTAGCTGAGATGAGAAATATCAAGTTTTTACAAAATCATTCATCAAGAGGTGAGACCTAATCCTGATTAGCGTTTCAATAAGAAGCCTGGGACAAAATAGAGAATAAGTACAGGATCACAGCAGCAATTAGGCATCTTCTAGACAGCCACGCTTTTCCTCAGACCAATCAAGTTTGAGCAAATGATAAATTTTTCCTTTCTCTCTTTTTGCCCCCTGCTGTGAAATGAACTGCCTTAAATAACTGATGAGGTGACAGCAAGCCTGTTAAAGGAAACGTTTGCCCATTAAGTGAAGCTTAATTAAACAGAGCACAGGCTAATCGTTCTTCCATCTAATAAGTGATACACCCTGGTTAACATCATCCTGCTTGCAGGGCTTGGTCTAGAAGGCCTGCGATGACACCCCACAAGTAAACTAGGAAACACACACACACACACACACACACACACACACACACACACACACACACATATACAGATTTTGAGAAATCACAAGCCAGTTTGCAAATGGAGTTGTGCACATGCAAATAAAGTTAATCAAATATTAATACTCATCTCCTGGTTATTCTCTCTTTAGATTTATTCAGAATGATGACGCTACATTCATTTTCCCCCTTAGATGAGCCATTTAAAATTAATGATAAAAGTTTAGCACCAGTGGTCAGGTGCAGTGGCTCAAGCCTGTAATCCCAGCACTTTGGGAGGCTGAGACGGGTGGATCACAAGGTCAGGAGATAGGCCATCCTGGCCAATATGGTAAAACCCCATCTCTACTAAAAATACAAGAATTAGCCAGGCGTGGTGTTGTGTGCCTGTAGTCCCAGCTACTCGGGAGGCTGAGACAGGAGAACCGCTTGAAACCGGGAGGTGAAGGTTGCAGTGAGCCCAGATCATGCCACAGCACTCCAGCCTGGGCAACAGAGTGAGACTCCATCTCTAAAATAAAATAAAATAAAATAAAATAAAATAGTTTAGCACCAGTACTGTGAGGGTCTATGGACTTGAAATCCTCCAAGAGTGTGTCATTAATGCATGAAGATGGGGATCATAGGTGTTTTGCTCATTTTCTTATCTCCAGGTGGCGGCATGGTATGAAGCACTTCAAGCAGTATTCAAAGAATACTTGTGTGAGAAAGACACTTACACTTGGATACATTCAAGGAAATGGGTAAATCCTAGAAATGTGTTTATGGGCAGTACTACGGGTTGAATTGTGTCTACCAAAAAGATGTTGAAGCCCTAACCCCTAGTTTCAGTAAATCTGACATTATTTGGAATTAGGGTCTGTGCAGATGGCCAAGTTAAGATGCAGTCATTTGGATGGGCCCTAATTCTACGTGGCTGATATCTACAAAAAGAAGAAATGTAGACACAAGGAGGAGGCCAAGGAATGCCTGAGTTACCAGAAGCTAGGAGGAAGGCATGAAACAGATTGTCCCTCAGAACACTCAAAAAGAACCAACTCTGCCAACACCTTGATTTTGAACTTGTAGCCTCCAGAACTGTGAGACAATAAATGCCTGCTGCTTAAGCCATCAATTCATGGAACTCTGTTTCAATGGAAACCCCTGAAAACTAATACGGATAGAGTGGACTAAGCTAGATGGAAGAACAACCCACTGCCAGGATGCCAGTGACCCTGTTATTCTTTTGTACCCTGAGAAGTAATGCTGCAGCCATGAGTACTAGGTTCATAGCCGACCTCTGCCCTTCCTAATCATGTGGTCTCATTTCAAAACTGTGGGTAATAGTAGTGTACATTTCTCCTTAGGTTGTTGGAAGGATTAAATCAGATAATTCTTGTTGAAGTGCCGAACACTATGTATAGCATGTAGTAAATTCTCAAAAAATACTATTAGCATTAGAGTCCCAGAATTAGAGCCCCGTACCCTAAAGCTTAATGGCGTTGGAGACACTTTTACATTCCTCTGGTTAGTCACCATAACTGGGTGCACGTGGCTGTATCTGTACTGCCCACATGGAATTGGCTGGTAATATAGGGTCCTTGGGGTCCAGATAGGCCCCTCAGCCTCTGAGGGACATGGCCAGGAATTCAGTCTGTTCACACTGGCTTTCACAAATAGCCTTCTGCTCCATCCCATCTCCTCACTTCCTCAAGTCCCCCTCGACCCTCGAGTTATCAAGAGGAGGCTTTGAAATCTGCAAAGACCTAGTTATGTTGGAACTGACCCGAGAGGCCTGAAGGTCATCAGGGCTCATGAGGTGCTGGGAGGTGGGGCTGGGGAGCTGCATGGGCAGTGACATTGCAAGGCTGCTGGGAGCCCAGCGAGAGGAAGAACCCTGACTTGTTTCAGTGAGAGGCTCAAGGCAAAAGAAGGAACACCTGTCAATCAGAGCATCCAGAGTGCTACACTGAGATGGCTTCCTAATGCCTTGGGTTAGGGAGTGTGCCCAGGGCTTGGTGATCATTATCTTATCTACTCTTCACAGCAACTCAGTCAGGTAGGTATTATTACCTTTATCTTACAAATGAGTGAAGTGAGGTTCAGAAGACCTTTGGTAATTCAGCTCAAAGTAAGTTGCAAAGCACATGAGCAGCTGGTATTCAAGCCCAGTGGAAGTATAGCCTGTCACAGCCAACCATTGTGGCCGGCTGCCTGCTGGCACCCACGGCAGTGCCCCTGCTAGAAAGTCAATCTTAATGGGCGCTTGCTAACATTTACATCTGATTGAAGACTGCATGATCAAACCCATCCGCTGATAGTTTATAGCTATATACTTAAAAAGGCATAAATGCTTTTTGAATGCTAGGAGTGTGCGTTCTTAATTTCCCACATTGTTTATGGAATACCTGGAGTAGAGCAATCACAATAATAATTCATACTTTATAGCACTTTATAATTTACAAAGGGCTTTCATGAACATTAACTCATTTTACACATCAGCCAACAAAGGTAAGGGTTATTATTATCCTCATTTTATTGATGAAGAATGAAAGCATAAGTCATACCTAGTCTTTAGTATTCAGAGATCCAAGTGAAGATGAAGGCTGCTATCTGAGAGTTGGACTGAGGCTGGAAAATTCTGCCTCAAGAAAGAAAATCTGTTCCCTCAGGAAAAATATAGTTTCCACGTGAGAGTGGACAGGTCCAAAGTCAGCCCCAATTTGGCTTTCTGTCTGCTCAGGGCTTCTTGTCCAGGTGGTCACAGCTCACTAGCAGCAGCCGATGAGGACAGTGGCTTATACTTAGCAGGGGCTTATTTCATGCTGAACACTATGCTAAGGACTCTACATACTTTCTTTTATTAATTTGCACACAGCTCTGTGGGTTTTTACTTATGTTATTCCCATCTTATAGGTGAAGAAATTGAAGCTCTAAGAGGCTAAATAGCTCACTCAAGGTCATATGACTACTGTGATGATCTTAGAGGTTTCATTTTAACAATTTGACTTTAAGGTGGACTGCATGATTGTGCAGCCTCTTCAACTATCTTCGTTTTTATTTCCTTCTTTACCCCAGAGCCTCTTCATTCTCCCTATGGCTTGAGTCAAAGGCTTGGCTTTATTCTGCTTGGGACTCTAGAGGCAATGGATCTGGTACTCTACCTGCTTATATTAATAGGAAGGTGCCTGCCATGTTCCTCTTCCACAGAGACTGTGTTTTGCAATTAAAGAGATTGACTTTGTGAAAACACCAGAACTCAGGCATTAAAATGTCCTGATGGAGACAGCTTTGAAGTCACAAAAGAAATGCAGACCCAACTACCCTATTAGGGTCATAAATCACTGCTTACCACAACCCACGTAAAGGGGCCTGTTCTTCTTCCATTCTGCAGCCATCCTGCCTGCAGCATGTCATTTTGGAAGCTTCATATGTTCTCCTAAGACAGACCTATTGCCATTTCTAAAATGATCCAAAATGCAGACTCCCCTCAAAAGAGTTCCAGAGATATTATTAGTCCAGGTGGTACCATAGGTAATTAGAGTCCAGCTCCCAGTGGAAGATACACTTTGAAGGCAAGAAATCATTCGGATACTTGGGTCCCATACTGTTTGCAAACATCTGCCACTTGACTCTCTGCCTGAAATAACTCAGACAAGAAGAAATTTTGAGATGAGGAGACAAAAGGCAGAAAGAAGATGGCAGGGCAGATGGAGATGTTTCATGCAAGAATTTTTGATGAGAAAGGAAACACTGAAACTAAATATATACTCTAAACTAAGGTTTCTGTCATTCAGTAAGAGAGAGAGGAGACATTCAAGGGGGCAGACCACACCACGTCACTGCAGCCTGCTCTGGGCAACATCACATGAAGGGAAAACCCAATAGCTCAGGCAGAGGAAGAGCCCCCTGAGAGATCTAAGAAGGTAACCTTGGATTTGAAGTTTTAGTTCAATTTCCATCTTCTGATACCACTTACCAGCTGTGCGGCGTCAAGAAAATCATTCAGACTTTCAGCCTCTGTTTTTGCACTGAGAACTGGAGACAAAATTCCCACCACCCCTACTTCCTCATTGCAGAGGACAGAGTGTTAGGAAGATGGCACTCCAGCACATGTTGTAAAATTCTAGCTGTGACCTGAACTCCATCAGTCACTGTGAACCTCTGTCTACACAGCCCCAAGTTTGGAAACACCTGGATATTTGGAACTGTGTAGACTTGCACCTTGCCATCCCTATCACCCCGACTCCTGTTTAGGGAGCCTTCCTTTGTGACAGTCATTGGTTTAAGTGCATTAGAAGTAAAACATTCCTCCATCAACATAAAATTCTTCTGGTGTAGACACTGATTATTGGATGATTGTAATAACCACCCTCCTCTCTCCCCTAACAACCCTGCTAGAGTAACCCCCATCAAAGACACCTGCTTCTGAACTGTTTACTTGGCCCTTGGGACCATCAACATCCCAGCAATAGGGACTCAGGCTGTTCCACTTCCCCGAGAAGACGAGAGTTTCAAGACCTGAGAGAAGAAACCCAAGAGGAGCCTGGGGCTGCGGAGGGATCTGGAAGTCACCAACCACTTGTGACAAAGAAGCAAAGAGAAATACAGAGCAGTCACTTGCCCAGTAGGAGGTAGATAAAAGATGAGAAGCCAGGCATCCCCACTCCTGAGTCAGGCTGAATCCAAGCCCTCTGATGGGGGGAGAAAGCAAACGCACTCCAAAACTGGCAGAGATGTATTTCAAGAAGTGTTCATTCTTTTTTTTTTCTTTTTTAATAAAAAAAGAATTGTTCTTTTAATTTCTTTAACTCTAACAAAACTCCAAATAAATGAGGAAAGAAGACATCCGCTGCTTGAGAAAGACTTCCATTTCTTAAGTCCCAGTTCCTTTTTACTCTGGGAAGATCTAATTTTATCTAGGCTTCCCGAATGCAGTCACACAGTGGGGACTGCTGAGATTGGGGCTCTGGCAGGGGGATCACAAGCAGAGCTTTTGTTTTGATCTCACTGCCTAGGTTAATGCATCATGACTCCTCCATGGACTGTTTTGTGGGATGCTGCTATCCCACTGTCTGCTAGGGAAGAAAATGTCTCTTGAAAATAAATCAAATGCAGCAGTATTTACAAATCCTGAGTCGGATTTCCATCCTGTCCAGCAGGATGAGAATTTCACCCATTATTTACACCAGTAAGCTGAGAATGACATCAAAAGCTCTCTCATTATCTCTGCAGGGGAGACAATGATTTAAGTGCCTTTAATCTAAACATGCAACTTACAATGGAAATGTGTATCTACTCCTTCCACAAAGGAGAAAAGAAACATCACTTACTTCTGTATTTAACAGACAGGACATCTAATTCTAAGCCTTGCTTCTAAATATCCGTGGATCCCATATCTCTATCGTTTCACTCAGAAATTCCTCTTGCCTTGGGGAAATAGGATGCATATCAAAGTCTAGGTAGAGAAAGAGCCCAAAATAGAGATGAAGGCACAGAGAAAACACCTTGGACACTTGGGAAACAAAACACCCTGGGCACTTGGGAAACAAATACAGCATTCTTTATGCAGCCTGCAAAAGCAGACTTGGTCTCCTTTCGTTCCATTCCCTTGTTTCCTACCACACACCTGCCTCTGACCCTATCTCACAGGGATGCTCTAAGAACAGGTGAGAGAAAAGAAGTGAGGACATTTAACTTTAAAACACTCTGCAGAGACACATCACTTTATCATTATTGCCACTCATGTTCTTACAACATCTTAGGATCTGTCTTTTTTGGGCACAAGAAGAATGGGGTGGGAAGCATATGGATGTGAAAGAGATGAAGTCCAGCCCCATTATTTCCCACCTCTGTGGCTTCTTAGGCAAAGCATGAACTGATTTAACTCTTGGTTTTCTCCTCTGTAGAATGGGCAAGTGCCTCCTTCCTTGCCATGTGAAGCAAGTCCTCAATTAATGTTAGTCTGTCTCATCCATGTGTCTATTCTAATGAATTAATTTTCTCACCTGTAATAAAATAGCTTCAATCCTAAGCCAAAAGAACAAAGCTGGAGGCATCATACTACCTGACTTCAAACTATACTACAAGGCTACAGTAACCAAAAACAGCATGGTACTGGTACTAAAAAAGATATACAGACCAGTGGAACAGAACAGAGTCCTCAGAAATAATGCTGCATATCTACAACTATCTGATCTTTGACAAACCTGATAAAAACAAGAAATGGGGGAAGGAGTCCCTATTTAATAAATGGTGCTGGGAAAACTGGCTAGCCATATGTAGAAAGCTGAAACTGGATCCCTTCCTTACACCTTACACAAAAATTAATTCGAGATGGATTAAAGACTTAAATGTTAGGCCTAAAACCATAAAAACCCTAGAAGAAAACCTAGGCAATACCATTCAGGACATAGGCATGGGCAAAGACTTCATGTCTAAAACACCAAAAGCAATGGCAACAAAAGCAAAAATTGACAAATGGGATCTAATTAAACTAAAGAGCTTCTGCACAGCAAAAGAAACTACCATCAGAGTGAACAGGCAACCTACAGAATGGGAGAAAATTTTTGCAATCTACTCATCTGACAAAGGGGTAATATCCAGAATCTACAATGAACTCAAACAAATTTACAAGAAAAAAACAAACAACCCCATCAAAAAGTGGGCGAAGGATATGAAAAGACACTTCTCAAAAGAAGACATTTATGCAGCCAAAAGACACATGAAAAAATGCTCATCATCACTGGCCATCAGAGAAATGCAAATCAAACCCACAATGAGATACCATCTCACCCCAGTTAGAATGGCGATGATTAAAAAGTCAGGAAACAGTTGCTGGAGAGGATATGGAGAAATGGGAACACTTTTACATTGTTGGTGGGACTGTAAACTAGTTCAACCATTGTGGAAGTCAGTGTGGTGATTCCTCAGGGATCTAGAACTAGAAATACCATTTGACCCAGCCATCCCATTACCGGGTATATACCCAAAGGATTATAAAACCTGCTGCTATAAAGACACACGCACATGTATGTTTATTGCGGCACTATTCACAACAACAAAGATTTGGAACCAACCCAAATGTCCAACAATGATAGACGGGATTAAGAAAATGTGGCACATATACACCTTGGAATACTATGCAGCCATAAAAAATGATGAGTTCATGTCCTTTGTAGGGACATGGATGAAGCTGGAAACCATCATTCTCAGCAAACTATCACAAGGACAAAAAACCAAACACCGCATGTTCTCACTCATAGGTGGGAATTGAACAATGAGAACACATGGACACAGGAAGGGGAACATCACACCCCAGGGCCTGTTGTGGGGTGGAGGGAGTGGGGAGGGATAGCATTAGGAGATATACCTAATGTTAAATGACGAGTTAATGGGTGCAGCACACCAACATGGCACATGTATACATATGTAACAAACCTGCATGTTGTGCACATGTACCCTAAAACTTAAAGTATAATAAAAAAATTACTGTAATTTAGCAGCATTGAGTTTGTAGAGTGCTTGAAAATAATGGCTTACTAATATATAATTCATATATCATAAAGACCATGCTTTTTATTGACGTGTAATATATTATATATTTATTGGCCAAATATGATGTTTTGTTGCATGCATAGAAAGTGTAATAAGCCTTTTAAAGGGTACAGTGTTTGTTGGTATCTTGTAAAGTTGTGCACATATCACCAATATCTAATTTCAGAACACTTTCATTATTCCCCGAAAGCAACCTCATAGCCATCAGTAGCTAATATTTTTAGAACATATTTTACTAATCAACATCCTGCCATTCTTCAGGGTCTAAGAACTCTTCTCTGAAGTCCACAATGAATTTTCTCCTGAACTTACAGTCAGCACCAAAGTGCTGGGCAATTGTCTAACCCTTTGGAGTTCCTGGATTTGACACCTGACATTTTCCTGGCCTTCCCAAATAGATGGTATGTTCTTGGAAAGCAACAACCATGTTTTCCGTATTTTCGTTCTCCTCCAGCACCTCAGCTCAAAGCTGAACACACAAGTAGGTACACACACGGGTACCAACTGATTGACCAACCGCCACCTCTTCCAAAGACCAGCACATTTGTCATCTGTCTGCTATTCTGAATTCTGGTGCCCCCACAAGCAGTGAAGAATAATCATGTTCCATGATTATTCTCTCCATAGTATGTGCTGTTAATTTTTCATCTTAATGAACTGTCCAGTCGAGTTTAGCAAAGGGAATAGTGATAAAAGCACAATAGAAAATGTCTTATGCCTTGATACTGTCAGAAACCTTTTCCTTACAACATCCGCACATAATTGAAATAAAATATCTCAGTGGCTACAAACACCATTTGTCAAGAATAAAGTGGAGTAAGTGCTATTTCAAAAATTCATACTAACAGGCTTCATAAACATGGATTATTGGAACATTCTTCTGATTGATACCTACTCAAGCATTTTAAGCACGTGGCTTTTATTCTCTGCGTTTGCTTGAGTGAAACCACTTTGGGTACCGAGCTACATGTCCGCCCCAATTTTCCAGAGCATTACAGATGCACAGCCTTTCCTGTTGGGAGATAGGTCAGGCAAGCCAGGGCAGGCCCAAAAGGCCCATGTTAATGCACGGGCAGGGAAACCATTATGCAGCTGTTGGCTTCCCCAGAGTAGAATGCTCCAGGCAATGATGCCCCTTAAATCTGAGTGATGGTCCAGGAGGAACTCAGACAGAGAGATGTCTGAAGATTCTGCTTATCCCAGCAGTGTGGAGAAGCCCAGGCTCCAGGCTTCTGCCCCAAGCATACCAACCATCATATTCCTGTCAACTCATTAGGGAAATGCTTAATAATTGGTTATTGGTGTAGTCACATTGGTTTAGTCATTAATTCAAGAAATATTTACAGAGTGCTACTAGTATGGATGGCGCTGCCCTTGACATCCAGGACATAGGGGTGGACATGGCTGAACAAGTCCCTAAACTTCATGGGGCTTAGAATCTCATGGGGAAAACAGACAATATAAAAATCAGCCATGAAATGAAACAGACATGATATTTGCTAATTGTGATCGCTTCTGTGAAGAATTAGACAGAATGAGGAAATGTCCAATGACTGCAGGGTGGGTGGAGGATATGGCTTCAGAGGTTGTGAAGTCAGGAAAGGCCTCTCAAAAGGGGGCATTTAAGCTGAATCCTAAAAGGTGTGTGGGGAGACTTCCAAGACTGAGAGAACAGAAAATGCAAAGTCCCTGGGGTTAGAAAGGGCTGGGTCTGCTCAAGGGGCAACAACTGTCAAATGCAGCTGAGCAGGTGGGCAAAGAGAGAGGTAGGGAATGACTGTCTCAAGGAGAGCATTGGCAGCAAAATTTGGGTCTGGATTTTATTCCAGTTAAAACCGGATGTCAATAAATAGTTTAAAATAAGGACTATGGAGAATTGCAAGAAAACCCCCCTTCACTCCTCCCTTGGACCTTATTCCATCCTGCTACAAATTAAATCTTGACCTGTCTCCCCTCTGTCTGATATTTTTCATTCAACTTCTGATCCTGACAGTGATTTCCACTGGCTTTCTCATCTGCACCTGAATCTGCCCTCTCCAAATCTGTTGTGGACAGACATTCCAGCCCCTGTTCTCCTGCCTATCCTAAGTTCCTTATAGCCCCAACTTCACTCTGGGTCCTCCTCTAACAGGGTGGGAAAACCTTTCAGACACTGCTACTGACTTCCTGGAAGCAGTGTTTACTCTGCAAAGCAATCGGCAGGGCTCAGGTGATGGGAGGCTTCTCTTGCTACTCCATGTAAATGCTGAGGTGACCAGAATGCTCTGAAAGGTGCACAATTTTAGTGCAGAAACAGGATCAATATCTGCCTTTGGAGTAGAAGTAATTTAAGTTCCTTGTAACCAGAGGTCCTTTTCTGTCTTGTTCACCACAGTATCTTGGTACCTAGCACAGTGTTTAGCATCCCACGAATAAGCATTTAGTGAAAACGATGGAGGAACAAATGAATCTTGTGTATTCATGCACAGACACAGGAAGGCTTGTTGCAAAATATTTAATAGAGTTTGTCACAGGTTGGATTATCTGTGACACTGACTCTGAGATGGAGTTTAGCATGGGGATGTTTACTAGGGGGTACCCTTTGGAATAACACCTGGAGAAGAAAAGGAAGGGGAATCAGAAACAAACGTAAAGAGAAGATGTGTGATGCAGCCCAGCAACAGCCTCAGACCACCCTGCATGGTCATCTGGGCTAAAGATCGTCCTTCAAAATAATCCCAAGAAAGCTGAGATGGCCAGACTTTTACTCATCAGCCCTCCAATGTGAGCTGCCCTGGGAAAGAGCATGACTTTGGCTAAGTGAAAGCTGCAAGTGAGGTCACCTGCCAAGAGCATTCCCAGTAGCTGAGACCACCAGATCTTCAGTGAACTGGGGAACTGGGTGGTGCATTGCAGTGTTCAGTGCAGAAGCAATTCTACCCATGCTGGGATTTCCTGTTTCTTACAGTTCTTGATGTTTCCAAAAAAGTTAAAGGGAATGAAGCGATCTCTGCCTTAATTTAGGTTTCTTGTCCGGTGGTTTGATAGAAATTGGCATTGGTCTTGTGGGGAGGGGAGGAGTAGAATCCTGGCTCTGCCATGTGCGACTCTGGGCAGGGGACAACTCTGTTTTCTAGTCTCTGCTTAACCTCTTTGAGCCTCATTTTATTCTTCTATGGAATGGGGCAGCTAATGTTGATCTCAAGAGATCAAAGTGGATAATGCACAAGGAAGGTCTCTGCAGTTTAAAGGGCTGTGCAGAAAAAGGGAGGAGAGGATCTTGTCCCTTTTGAAAATGGATGAGGAGCATTAGCCTAAGAGGGAGTGCCTGCCAAAGCTCTCAGCAGTGGAAGGCAGGTGGATGGAGACCATGCTCTTATTCCTGTGAAAGCCTGTTCACCACACATGAGTATGCACTCCACACACTCCAATAGATGGCATGGTATTACACAGCCAAACTCTATTCTCAAGGATTTAACAAACTTGAAGACAACTAATTGGCGATGTGGTAACCCAGGAACATCAGTGTGACTTCTCCATTAGGAACAGTAGGCACAGTGCCCACAACACTTTTAGAGGATGCACAGCAATGTTTTATTTTCTTTTAAAATCAGAAGAAAAAATGACCTTTTAGGGTAGAACACTATATTCCTCTTTAAACCAAAATGATCATAAACTGTAATTTTTTTTTTAATGGAAAAGGGGGCTCATGAAGATACATGTAGCCAGGACCCATGGAAGTGATAGACACTGAGGAATCAAGGCACTCTCTACACAGAAGGAAAAAGGGACAAACTATCTCACAGGGTCTAGGAGCCCCTGCTGGAGGAGAAGATGCTTGTCTGCACACTTGGACAAATGGGGGCCGAGAAGAAAAATGTGTGCAAGGGAATCGAGGTGTCAAACATCACAATGCATTCAGGGGCTACCAGCAGCACAATATGGACAGAGTTAAATGGGAGGGAGGGGAAGGGAGGCTTCTGGGAGTGGGGCCTGGATCAAGTCAGTCTTAGAATCCAGGCAAAGGACTTAGCAATTTATCCTGAGAGGGACTGCAAGCTTCTGAAGCTTGGGTTTTATACTGAAGCAACTTGATACAATTTGGATTTAGAGAAATAATGCTGCGGCTCAGTGGAGAAGGATTGGGGAAGAGAGAATAGAGCTGGACATGCTCTCATGAGCCTGAGCTCCAGCCGCCCTGGTGTAGGCTTGTGTGGGCACCGGTTCCATCCCACACTGTGTGGGGGCTGGCATGGCAGGGACGTGTGCTCCGGCTGAAACCACTGGCAAGATAAAACCACACAAAGGCTTTTGCTTTCCTTTCCCAAAGAATGATGTAAATGGTTCGGGGCAATGAATCACCATCCTCCTAGGTCCATCTTTCAAGTAGAAATTCTGAAAAGTGGTTGGGAGTGTTAAGAGGTCCAAAATAGTATGTTATAGACAGAAATACGATACTTCAGGAAACTTGCTAGACATTCATTTAAAGAGGTATCTTCTCACAAGCACTTGCAAGAATGTGACCAAGTTTTTAAAAATTTGTTTCCCTCAAAAGTATATATATATATATGAACTGTTGCTATGGCAGCTTAACAGCTTTTGGAATGGTGCTTAAATTGTAAAAGAGCCCCTAGAAAAGATAAACTCACTAGCCCCGCCACAAATTTTCTAAAGCTTCCAAATGATGGCATCTGCCAGGTGTCTGGCTACAGTCTTCTAGATCCTCAGCAGACACAATTAATTGGTAGCAGATTTTAGTATGGCTCGTTCCCTTTACTTCCCTGATTTATCTATTGCCTTGAGCTCTGAGTCCCCCACTGTACAAAGGATAATTTGGGTTAGTAGCCAGGAAAGGAAATGGTAATTCCGTGGCTCAAGAATCACGTAGGGCCAGAGAGTACAGGCGGAGTCGGTAAATACATGTTTAATGCATGAATGAATTAATGAATGGCCAAGAAGTAATTCCTTGGAGATTCCACCCCACCACTCTCAGGTTCAGCTGCTTTCTTTGGCTGAGACTGTCTATTTTTCTGTCACCCAGTAGATCCTAGGGACCCAGTCTGCAAGGAGCATGCACATGTCTTGGCCCAGAGCATAAAAGAGTACCAAGGGGGCTTTCAGGAATTATTTGATGAGTTAGTGAATGAATGAATAACAGAAAACAATCCTCTTAGGCCCAGAGCACATGACTGCAAAATCATGACACTGCCTTATTAAGTTACTTCCTGCTTGTCATGCTGTTCAAAGTCCCTCTCACTTTGAGTACAAACTATCCCTTGCCATGTAATGCAGGGAGGAAATGCACAGGTAACCTGAGCAATGCTCAGGCGCTTTCATCTTTCAAAGGAGAGAATCCTATATCAGCCTTTGAGATGCCGTGTTGACTCTGACAAGCTGAACAGAAGAGATAATGCTGTCTATATGGCTGGCTGTCGGAAATGAAGTGATTAGATTTCAGCTAGATTGCCTGTTACCACCCTGGACCACAGGGCCCGGAAGGCAAGTGCAGAGAGCATGCTCACCTGCCCAAGAAGCGCTTGCTGAGCACTTGAGGAAGCAGAGAAAATCCTTTCCCAAAGATCAAGTGGCCCAAAGAGGGGCACCTCCAGCCATCTCCATCCTAGGGACGGATTCCCATCCTGGGGGTGGATTTGCTGCTTATGGGCATCTCAGGGAAACTGACAATGAGAGGAACACATTATCGATTTTGAGAACATCTTATGTTATCTCAGTAAATCAGTGCTGGGGAGAGGAACTGCACTCCAGTCTCCAGGTAACTGACATCCAAGCTGTACCTTGATTAGGGATTAAATTCATAAACTCGTTGCATAGAACATGGCAAAATTATTTTTTAAAATTCAGTGTCTCCAGATGAAGTGTTCATAAGAATTTATTGTGTTATTTGGGCAACTTTTCTGTAGGTTTGGATAGTTTTAAAACTTAAAATAAAAAAGTTTTAAATCAAATGAGTGCAAGCAAAACAAAGGGAAAAACTTAATAAATTTTTCCTTTTAAAATCAAGGTGGCTGGGCGCGGTGACTCAGGCTTGTAATTCCAGCAATTTGGGAGGCCAAGGCGGGCAGATCACTTGAGGCCAGGAGCTCGAGACCAGCCTGGCCGATGCAGCAAAACCCCATCTTTGCTAAAAATACAGAAAATTAGCCACCCATGGTGGCACACGCCTGTAGTCCCAATTACTGTGGGACTGAGGCTGAGGCATGAAAATCGCTTGAACCTCGGAGACAGAAGTTGCAGTGAGCCAAGACTGCACCACTGCACTCCAACCTGGGTGACAAAGTGAGACTTTGTCTCAAAAAATAAATAAAATAAAATAAATAAATCAAGGTGTAAAACAGGGTTTACAGCTGGTTGTGATCTATGTATACAAATGTGGAGGAAGTAGCTATATGGATGTGTGTGTTTTTAACTGCCCAGAAACTGTCTGGAAGTCACACAGAAAACTGACAATAGTGGTTTCCAGGCAATGAAATTGAAGGCCTAGAGTATAGGAATTGAAGAAGACGTAATTCTCTGTATACTCTTTTTCACCTTTTCATTTTTTTTTGTTTGTTTTTAGGGTTTTTTTTAGATGGAGTCTTGCTCTGTTGCCAGGTTGGAGTGCAGTGGCACAATCTCAGCTCACTGCAACCTCTGCCTGCCGGGTTCAAGTGATTGTCTTGCCTCAGCCTCCCGAGCAGCTGGGACTACAGGCGCGCACCACCATGCTCAGCTGATTTTTGTATTTTTAGTAGAGATGGTATTTCACCATGTTGGCCAGGATGGTCTCGATCTCTTGACCTTGTGATTTGCCCACCTTGGCCTCCCTAAGTGTTGGGATTACAGGCGTGAGCCACCATGCCAGCCTTTTAAATTTTAAAATTTAACCATCTTTAAATTTTAATTTCAAATGTTATTTTTAAATTTAAAAATAAACTTTTAATTTTAAATTTTAACCATCACCTTTTAAATTTTAACCATCTTTATCTATTTTAACCATCTTAACTATTTAAATGTATCTATCTAAGGATACATAAAAATAAAAACAAATATTTCATGGGACATCCCACCTAGTAATGACAAATACTGACTTAACAACTTCTGTACTGTTCCCTTTGCCTGGAAAATCCTTCCTGGTTTCTCCTGATAAATTCCTACTCATGATCAAGTCTAAACCCAGAGGTTACCTCCTCACTGAAGCTCCGCCTGATTTCTTCCAGCAGAGTCAGCCCCTCTATGTTCTCACAGATCCATGGATCTGTCTAAAAGGAACTCTGTGCCATGGTTATTTGTTTGCCAGCCTGGCTCCATCACAAGAAGAGGGGTTCTTTGGAAGCAACAGTACAGTTCCATTGTTGTATTGATACACGTGATTTATTATTGTATCCCCAGCACCTAGTCCAAGGCCTAACATAGGGATGGTTCTCAAGATGACTGATGAGTGAACACATGCAAAGTCTTTTCTCCTTTTGCCATTTTTGCCCCTCACTCACTGGATACATTCAGTCATGTCGCTGCATTAGCCAGAACCTGCTAAGTCTCCTTTAAAACTCAAGTGGAGAATGTGAAGAAAGAGGAATGTGTATACACTGTTAGTATGAATGCAAATTAATACAACCTCCATGAAAACAGTGTGGAGATTTCTCAAAGAACTGAAAATAGGGCTACCTTTCAGCCCAGCAATCCCACTACTGGGTACCTAGGTACCTATCTAAGGGAAAAGAAATCATTATATCAAAAAGGAACCTGCACCCATGTGTCTATTACAACACTATTCACAATAGCAAAGTCATGGAATCAACCTCAGTGCCCATCAAAAAATGACATGATAAAGAAAATGTAGCGTATGTGTGTGTGTGTGTATATACATATATATGTGTGTGTAAAATGTGGTATATATGTGTATACATGTGCACATATACATATATACACATAAAAAAGAATGTAGTGTGTGTATATATACGTGTGTCTATATATACATATAGACACACATATATACATATATGCACACATATACACACATACATGTGTGTATATGTATATATAGACATATATATTTATGTGTGTATATATGTGTGTCTATACACACATACATTATCTCTATACACACATATATATGTAGAATATATATATACACACACACACACTACGTTCTTTTTTATAGCTGTATAGTATATCACGAAATACTATACAGCCACAAAGAATATTACACAGTCATAAAAAAAGAATGAAATCATATCTTTTGCAGCAACATAGATGAAGCTGGAGGCTATTATCCTAAGTGAAAAAACTCACAAACACAAAATCAAATACTGCATATCCTCAGTTATGAGCGGGAACTAAACAATGGGTACACATAGATATAAAGATGGCAATAATAGACACTGGGGACTCCCAAAAGGGAGGAGGAGGGTTGAAAAATTATTTATTGGGTATAATATTCATTATTTTGGTGATGGGTGTACTAGAAGCCCAAACCTCACCATTATGCAAAATACACATACAATAAACATGTACATGTACCCCCTGAATCTATTATTAAAAAATAAAAAAACTCAAGTAGAGATTTAGGACATTTCCATACCAAAATAACTGTAATAATAATTGCCCTCCAACTCCCTCCCATCCCAGCTTGGTTAAGACTGGAAGTCAAGGTACAAAAGAATTGGAAGAGACATTTTCAATAGGAGGCACTACAGTGCTGTGCTTAGGAATGGAGACCCTGTCTCTACCCATTGCTCATCGGTGGTCCTCAGCAAGTTCTTTAACCTCTCTAAACCTCAGTATCCTCATCTACGAAAGAGTCATGACCCCTGCACATAGCAGCCAAAGTCTTGGTGACGTCAAAGAAGATAATAAATGTAAAGCACATATCACAGTACCTGGTACAAGGGCATGCTCAGAAAATATCAATGTCATTGACCTCTTTGCCCATCACTAGCTAAATAAAGCAAGATCAAAGAACACAACTTTGGTTGAGGTTTTTCCTTTAGTTATGATTTTGCGCAGAGACTGGATGTTCAGGTGACCTACCACGTAAGGGCTTCATGTAATCATTAGTTGATTGTGGTGATGACAGTCACGTTGTATACATTGAAGAGCTGCAATGTGTAGGCAACAAGTGAACTGAGTGTCTGTTTATGATTCTGATGACACCAGATACAGACAGATACTTGGCCTCCTTCTCCACAGTGGCCTACATCTCAAAATAGGAAATATGCATTCACAGACAGACCCAGCAGCACAGGGAGTTAGGAAGCATGTTGCTAACACTTCAAGCTGTCAGGGACAATGCAGAGCCCGGTGGGTTCTGCAGCACAGGTGAGCTGTCCCAGAAGCAGCTTTCTGGGATTCACTCCTATGCAAATGAAAGATAATTGGGTGACCTGCGACCAGCAATTCCTGCTGGTTATTACTCAGCTGGATGCCAATGTGTGTACACTTCTCTTGAGCAAAGGGCAAATCTCTTCCACTTCTCCAAGATGTTCATTTCTAGGCCCCTGTGCTCTACTGAAAACCCAGCAAGGTCACAGGGCTTAGAAGCCTTATCCTGTAGCTGCCCGGATAATTCCTCCTCTGTTCCGAGAAGGTTCCTAAGTAAGACAGGTGTGCTAGAAATGGAAGCTCAAGCTCCAGTGGATTTCACTATAAGTTAACTAGAGTGCCGATCCTGTGAGCCCATGCCACATTTGTTTAAAGCCTCTCTCCGTCTTTCCTTCCCATTTGGATTTTGACTGCTATATGCAGTTACCTGACTGTAAACTCCTTGAGGAAAGAGGAAATGCCTTTTCATCTCTGCCTGCCTTTGTGGCATGTCATAGGTGCCTGTTCAAGAAAGTCTGGCATCTTGACCTGTCTGGGAATCAAGAATCTGAGTCTCAGCTAAAGTCATTGGTTAGTTTTGTTCTTCAAAATCCTTACAGTGCCATCAAGAACAAGTCCTTTCCTCCACCAGGCACAGAATTCTTTTCCATCAAGAAGAAGCTTAACCTGAAAAATCAAAGGATTGTTCCATCTGCATTCCTGCTGTTTTATGTTTTGTTTTGTTTTTTAAAGATTTCATGCCACCAGCATTGGAGTAATTTACCTTCCTCTCCTTGGAATAAAAGCTTTGCAGAACTCTTCAAAATAGACTGTTCTTAATTTCCAGGTTAAAAAAAAAAACTACCAGATTTCCTAGACATGAAATTAAATTCAAGTACTTTCTATTTAACTTTTGACTCTGATTCATTGACACCTCATTCTAATTGCCCCTATTATCTAGAAAAATAGGAAATGTCACTTGCACATCTTATTGAGGAATTCAAAGGGCCAATGAAATGAAGAGCCCCATTTGGCTCAGCAGAAATGAGATGATCATCATTCACAGACATATCCACAGGAGGGATGCACTTCCTCTGCTGAGCCAGGCTTCGGAGCAAATGATTGCAAAATAAGCAAATGCAAGAGGAGTCAGTCCTACAATTTCCAAATCATTCTGTTGCGCTTGTAGGGGAGTGCAATTTTGCTTCTAGGATAAGCGTTTTCAATCATTGGTTTATTCCCTTAACAAATATTGACCAGACAATGAGAGAAAGAGGTAGGGACTCCTCACTTTGAAATTTCCTCCCAAAACAGACCCACATTAACACAAGAGTGTAAAATACCTGAGAAATTATCAGAAATTTATAGTTCCCAGTCACAGGGGACTACCATCTATTTAACAATAGCTTGTGTGGGCTGCAGGAAAAGCCCCTGGCCTTATGTGGAGGTAATGTTTTTTGCCCATAATATGGGAGATTCATTCAGGAGAAAGGCAGACAAGGAGAGTGGTAAAAGACACAAACCCTAGCTAAAGTTAGACTTCCCATAAATACAAATTCCAAGGATAAAAGTTACAGCACTATGGCCATAGGCAAGATACTTATCTTCCCTGATATGCTTTGGCTCTGTGCCCCCACCCAAATCTCATCTCAATTTGTAATTTCCATGTGTGGACGGAGAAACCTGTAATCCCCACATGAGAAGGGAGGGAGGTGACTGGATCATGAGGGCAGTTTCCCCCATGCTATTCTTGTGATACTGAGTGAGTTCTCACAAGATCTGATAGTTTTATAAGGGGCTCTCCTTCCTTCACACGTGCTTCTCTTCTCTCTTCTGCCACCTTGTGAAGAAGATGTTTACCTCTCCTTCCGCCATGATTCTAAGTTTTCTGAGGCCTCCCCAGCCATGCAGAACTGTGAGTCAATTAAACCGCTTTCATTTATAAATTACCAGTCTCAGGGAAGTTCTTTATGGCGGTGTGAAAACAGACCAATACATTTTCCAAGATTGAGTTTTCTCATTTATAAAATGTTGGATATTAACAATACCTACCACATAAGGCTTTTGGAAGGATTAAGGGGAGTGATACATTTAATGTCCTTAGGAACCTGACATTTTGTAAGCATGCAAAACCTGTTAGCTGCTGTTATTATGACTTTTCTCTGTGTAGTCATCTTAGTCCACCTTCCTCACATTCAATTAAAAATATACTGAGGGTCCCTATTCATTTGCTTAGTAAGTACTTACTAAGTGCATACTTTGGCCCAGATACAGTACTTGCAACTGGGAGCACAGTGGTCCTAAATAAGTCCTGTCCTCAAAAATCTCTAGGTCTAGCTGGGAAGACAGACAACTAAATAGGCAATTACAGTCCAATGTAGAAATCACAGTAAATGGTGTAATCCCTGGCTGCTAAAGTATTGTCTAGGTAATCTTAGGCTTTTAGAAATAGCTCCTTAGAGACAGTGAAGTCCAAGCTAAGATATAAAATGCCTTAAGAGTGCTTATGAGGTGAGAGAGATTATGAGGCTTTGGGGGAAATAATGGCTGTGCCCTATGAGGAGGTCCTAGAGTGGATGTATATAATACAGGCAGGGTGGAGAGGGAACAGTAGCTGAGAGATGAATCTGGACAGCAAAACAGTGGCCCTTCTCATTAAAGGATCCTAGAAGCTTGTTAAGAAAAGCTTATCATTGAAAGGGAATAAGTGGGAAAGTACATAAAGTATGGATTTAAGGACATTGTTCAGGATGTATATAGATCATGGATCACGTTGGAGCTGATGAGAGAGAAATAACCCTGGAGGCAAAAAGACTTAATAGGTGACAATTTCAGTAATATTAGAGAAAAAGTGTTTGACTTGCATTTGAATGGTGGCAATAGGGATAGAGAGAAACAAAACTATTTCACAGATAGTCAAATGATTGATAGAATGAATAGGAATCAAGAGGAATTAACTGCTATTGGAGGTGAGGGGTTGAGAGACTTAAAGTATTCCGCCCATGTTTCTATTCTGGGTGAATTTTGATACTATTACAGGAATGTGGAACCCAGGAAAAACCTGGATTTGACGTACGTATTTAAGGCACCACTGGACACCTACATGGAGATGAGCCGTAGGCACTTGGATAAGGAGGTCTAGATTCCCCAAGAGTGGAAAGTCACGCTGGTAGAATTAATTCTTAAATTTCTATCTGGATATTTAGTTGTCTCCTGTGAATATTGCTCCAGTTACCACCGAGCAGATGGAGAAGGTAAATGGATTAGTAGAATCCTAAAATGTAAGAACTGTTAGAAATCCTAGGTCCAGCCACCCTGGCAGTCCAGTAAATGGCTCATTAATCTCATAGCACAGACAGTGAATGGCAGAGCCGGGTCTGGGAGTAGAAATCAGGCCTCCTGGCTCATGATCGAGGGCCCTGTCATTTGAAGTCTAAAAGGTTCAGCCTCCTAGCAATCTCATTTCCTTGTGGGACATAAGCTACCTTGTTCCCATTTTAAGACTTATTTCAAAAGAAAAGGGGAAAAAAGCACCTTGGCAATCATCTCAGTGGGCCTGTTCAGCCGAGTCCTTGCTAAAGAATTATAATCCCTTTAGTTCCTTCTTTCTCCTGCAGATCTTACTATTACTAGCACATAATAGGTGTTCAATAAAGAGAATCCAATAACATCAACACTGAATGATCACATTCCTCACTACCAAAAAAGGTAGGCCTTTCTCTCCCTCTCAGATTCTACTTTTGGCTTTATTGAAGGTCCAAATCAAGCCACATTTGAGACATAGATCCAGTGGCATACTTTCCATCTTGACATACATAGTAATATGTGAATTGTTCAGTAATATTAGTCCAGCTTACCTTCTTCACCCATTGGATACTTGCTGCCAATTTCTGTAACACACTCCACCCATCTGATTGGTCACTCAACAAATGACAACAGGAAGGAATGTCACAAGGCTGCTGAGCCGAAAACACAGTGATTTCTGCAAAAAGTGAAAGGATCATTAGTAACCTAGTGGTGGTATGAATTGATCAAGTGATACACTATTAAACACAGTTGCATATGACAGACTTTTCTCTTAGAAGATGACAATCCAGGTGTGCAAAGAGAGAGAGAAACAAATTACTAAAATTATGTGAAAAGTGGGAAAAACTTGTCATGGACTTATAAGTACCACTGGATAGTGTGATTAACCACACATGCATTTTGTACTTTGATGACAATGATAAAAGCAATCCTACACACGACTTCTTATAACATGCTGTGTCATTCACATACATTTGCTCTTGCATGAAGAACAAGCTATTGGGGGAAGGTATGAAAACTTAGAGCCCGTTTCTGATAGGACCTATGTTCCAAAGCCAAAGCAATGTCTTCCTTCCTAAAGTGAGAAGCACTGTTCTGGTGTTGACAGATCCTCGTGAACAACAGGCTCAAGGATGAAGAGTAGCAATAGCGGTGGTGGTAATAGGAGATACTATCCCCACTCCAGCAGACCAGAGCATTGGGCTGACAGGGTTGCAACTCTTCAAGACTGCATTTCCCCTACCCACAACACCACATTTTAGATTTTCTGTGTCTAAAATGGGGGCTGTGTTCTGCCTGGATTCTGGTCTGATTCATCTTCATATCTCCCAAAATGTCTAACACATTTCCTAGCCCAGAGCATCTGTTCAATGCATATTTGTTGAGTGAATAAAGAAAAGAATATGGAGTGTCTAAACAGCTGTCATCTTTAAAAACTGAGGCACTGAACCAAGAAAGCTGCCAGCTGGCATAGCTTCCATAACACAACAGCATAAAGGAGTTCTTGAATGTCCTTCATCTCTAGGCTTCTACCTTCTAGGATCAACTCAGCCTGCATTAGGGGCTTAAACAGCTTATTTCTTTGACTTGACTTCATTTCTTTCCAAATCTCTTTCCTTGTCTGATATTGCTTCCATCTAACATCATACACAAAGCCTTCTCCAAAACAACAAACAAGCAAACAAAAGCCCTTTTTAGTGAAGGAATGTGGATGAACCTTAGATCTACTAAAATTTGTTCATAGAGCCTGGTTTTGGTGACTGTAGCAAGATGAACAATAAAGCTGTCCTCTTGTGTGCTATTTATCCAAATGTCAGGACAGAGTAATACTGGAGTTATTGCTGGAGATACAGGGAGTCATGGAGGAAATGCTACATGCAGCAGTTCACACAATGCATAACGAATGAGGAAGGACCCCACTTGTCAACCATGTTACATGCTGTGGCCAGTCTCCAAAATTGCCCCACAATAACCCAGACCCTCTGATAGGCATGCCCTTGTGCAGTCTCCTTCTATGGGACTATGAGCTGGCTCTGCATAACAATGAAACAGCAGAAGTGACACTATGAGAACCATGGGAGAGGGACCTCCACCCTGGTCGGTCCAAAAGGCAAAGCATTGAACCAAAGAAAATTACTCTTGAGCCTTAAGATTCAGCTGTATTTGCCTTTTTATGTAAACTTGCTTGGAACACATCACTACTTTCTTTTTTCCAATTTCTCCCTTTTAGAAAGGGAATGCCTATCCTACACCTGTTCCACCACTGTATTTTGGAAGCACATAATTTATCTTATTTCATAGGTTTACAGCTGCAGACAAATGTTGCCCCAGGATGAACAGCACTTTGAATCTCATCCATACTGATTGTGTCTCAGAATGAATAGTATCCTGCGTCTCACCCATACTTATTTAGATGAGAATTTGGACTTTAGACCTCAGAATTTATGCTGAAACAAGTTAAGATTTTGGAGGCTGCTGGTATAGAATGAATGTGTTTTGCATGCAAGAAGGACATGAATTTTGCAGGATCAGCAGTAGGATGTTATGGGCTGAATGGTTTTGTTCCCCAAAATTCACATGTTAAAGCACTAACCCACAATGTGATAGTATTCAGAGGTGGGGCCTATGGGAGGTAATTAGGTTTAGATGATGTCATGAGGGATTGTTCTTCCAAGAAAAGGAAAAGAAAGCAGAGCTCTCTCTTTGTTTCTGCCATGTGAAGACACAGTGAGAGGACTGTTGTCTGCAAGCCATGAAGAAGATCCTCACCAGGAACCAAACCTACTGGTCTCCAGGACTTTGAGAAATTAAGATCTGTGGTTTAAACCACCCAATCTGTGATATTTTGTTATAGCAGTATAAGCAGACTAATACAGAAACCCTGTAGCTTATCTTGTGCTTTTTGAACGCTTGCTCTAGGAGAAGTTGGCTGCCATGTCAAAAGTTCAAATACTCGATATTACTGTGCTGTAACAAAGCTCCAGATAGCCAGGTGGAGAAGCTGTATGGCTGGAGAGAGAGGTGCCAATCCATTTCCAGCTCTTTCAGCCTTCCAAGCTGAGGTGCCAGACAGGTGACTAAAGATGTCATCTTAGACACCTAATCCATACAAATATTAACTCCAGCCATCTGACTACATGGCAGGAAAGAACAAGTAAGAATACCTAAATGAATTCAATCAATCCACAAAACTGTAAGAGATAGTAATAAGTTGTTGTTATATGCCACTAAATGTTAGGACATCATGTAACTCAGCAATAGATAACTGGAATGTTATAAACAGGGGTGGAAAAGATATTTGCCGTGTATCTCACCAATGAATTATCCTTAAGCACATGTAACCATCCTGGGTATTATGAACGCCATCTCACCCTACAACACAAAAAGGTAAGACTCTTGCTGAAAGTGTACAGCCAATAATGCCCAGGGTATGTTGGAATCCAGCAGTGCTGACTTCATAGCCCAAGTACCTTCTGTTTTCCTTCTCTAGTCTTCTGTTAATAATGCAGCTGTTACTGGGGCCAGCGTGTTTAAAAAGGTTGACTTCTCAAATCTGTAAAACACTGATTGAACTCCCCACTTTGTCTTGCATTCTTTACCTCCCTGCAAAATGTTTCCTATAGAAATCCTTTCACCATGTATACATATGTAACTTACCTGCACGTTGCACACATGTACCATAGAGCCTAAAGTATAATAATAATTAAAAAAAAAAAAAAGAAATCCTTTCACCAAAAGCCTGTGCAGTCAATCAAAAAAGCTTTGGAAGAAAAGCAAAAATAGATGGTGAATTGTCTATGAATTCTAATCACTGCAAACATTTGAGAAAGAGGGACTGTGGATTCTGTGAAAAAAACTAGTATACAATTATATCATGTTTCTCAGAAAAAAAAAATGAACATACAAAATCCAAGTTGTTCTTTATGCTTTTAGTGTAGTTGATGGAGCTAAGATGGCTGTGCGGGCTATAGCGGGTCATCTGTTTCTGCATTCTCTGCACTGGCCTCCATGGCTGGAATGTTCATTTTCCTTCATCTTCCCCACAGCTCATGACTCCCCCAGACTTGGAATCATGTGTTCCCCTCTCAGCCAGGAAACTACACTCCAGCCTTGCTGCACCCACTTCCTACCTACTCTCAGGACTTCTCTCTGCAATCTTCCCAGCTCTGCACACCATCATGGGCTGTCTTCAAGTACAGCGCCATCGTCGTCTATCAGCCCTTCCATCATTGTGCTTGGCTGCCCACAGCACTAAGCCTCTTAGGGGCTCAGACAGTACATGCTATATACTATTTCAGAGAGACTAGAAATCAGGAAAAAGAACACCGTGAAGCCAGAGTGTATAAAGTGGAATGAAGGACATACTCAGTAAGCATACCAAAATCAAGGAAGTCAGTCAGTGGAGGATGCAGCTGTGACTGTGGCAGCTCCCTTTTGCTAAGCTCTGATTGTGTGGAAGGCTTAATACGTGCAGAGCCATATCCTTCCTTTTGCCACTTTCCCTCTCTTAGGCTCTCCATTAAAATGGAAAGAGTTGTCAATGAAGGGAGCGGCATAGCCCGAGGAGATGGAGTTACTCCATTTTACAGATGGAGAAACTGAGGCTGAATGGCATATGCCCAAGTGCATAGAGCAAGGAAGTAGCATAACTTGGCTGGATCAATAAACCCACTCCTTTTTCCCTAGGTTTGAGAACCCACCGGGAGGTCCACTCCCCAGGCAAATCATGCCTATTTCCATGGTGTGCGACTACAGATAATTTCTACTTTTTGGTAAAAACACAATGGGAAGGCCAGCTGCAGTGGCTCATGCCTGTAATCCCAGCAGTTTGGGAGGCTGAGGCAGGAGGATCACATGAGCTCAGGAGTTCAAGACCAGCCTGGGCAATATGGTGAAACACAAAAAAAAATTAGCTGGGCGTGGTGGCAGGTGCCTGTAGTCTCAGCTACTGAGGAGCTGAGACTTGAGGATCGTTTGAGCCTGGGGGGTCAAGGCTGCAGTGAGCCAAAATAGCGCCACATACTCCAGCCTGGATGACAAAGTGAGACCCTGTCTCAAAAACAAAACAACACAAAACAAACAAACAAAAAGCCAACACAATGGGATATTTCGGATATTTTGGAACATAGTTAATTAAAGCAAACTATAATTAAATGTTTTCATGTTACTGTTGTATAAACAAGTGAAATAACAGATTTTTAAAACTTTTCTTTGGTGAAGAAGTTGAGCAACGGCCATCCACTTTTCTGGTGGTCTAGAAATACCAATTTGCTTCGTTGATGTTGCTCTGTGCAGGCAGGAGAAGGGGTCACACATACGCAGTCATCCCTGGGGGTCTGCAGATGGGGGCTTCTTCCTTTTTTGGGCATCACATGTTTCTGACATTGTTGAATGGATGATTAAACTCAGTTAATAATCTCCATTGGGTGTTTTTCTTTCCTGTTATTGCAAAGTTCCAAAACCATATGGTAAAGCATATTTCGTAAGATAGGATTGTAGATCATGATTCTTTTCGTAAAAAAATTGGGAGAAACAGGAAGCTATTGCATGTGAGAGAACAAGACTTAAAATCAAGTTTTTTCTCCTCCAAGCTAGTTTGAGTTGGGGCAAGCAAGAACTTTCTAAGTCTCAGTTTCCTCACTATAAAATGGGGATAATAACAATTATTTTGGAGAATGATTGTGGAGGACAATCATAATACATGGAACACTTCACTTATACACTCAAAAATCAATAGTTGTGATTATGAAAAGATATATTGTGCTTCTATGATTGTGCAAGATTAAACATTTTACCTTTTATTGTATATTTGCTAGTCAAAAACCCTTTAATAGATGTGTTAAGTATTTATACAGAACCAATATTGATATGTGCATAAATATTAACATACAATTTTATCACATGTAATTAATATTAATCTATAAGCATTTTGCAAATTTTTTTTTTCAGACGAGGAATCTGAGTCTCAAAGAAATTTAGAGATCCCTCAAAGTTCCTGGACTCAGATTAGACCTCTACTCCCACTGTGTGATTAAGGGATACCAGCTACCCTCTGCTCATCCCTTCCTGCAAAATCTTCAAGGCTGGCTCCTTACTGCCTGTACAGAGGATGATGCCCAACGTCTATCTGTAATTAGAAGAAAACATCCACAAAGAGTTTCTGAGCTCCAAATGGATTTGACACAGTGGACTTTTAAATCAAACTCTTACTATGATTATCTTCATTTCTATTTAGTAGTTTTTCTAAGTAAGCCATGCTTTTAGAGGCACCTAATGCAAAGTGACAACCTTCACCATTTTCCAAAGCGCCGATGGACGGGTGTAGAGAGAGTCCATTGTCACCATGGTAATTACTGCACAATACCTGACGGCCAATGGACGGTCAGGAGGCTTAGGCAGCCGCTGAATCCGGCATTGTCCAGGCCTGATAAAAAGACTAGAGGCCTTGAAAAGCCGGGGAGCAGGATCTCACAGCTCTTTCCCTGAGCCCTGAAAGGCCCATTGTGCTGCCACCATAAATTCTGGGTTCCCCGGGCACTTGACAACTGAAGCCAGGGACAATAGAATTCTTGTGTCCAACAAAACACGCCTTGTCCAATGCCGGTCTTATCAGCCGCATTTACAAATGTCTTTCGTTGTACCCAAATAATTCCCTATTAGAAGGGCTATTGGGAGCAGAACTAAATAAATATTCACAGCCTTTGTCATATCTTTGGGAAATGAATAAACAAACAGTCATCTAGCATATGAGCAAACCTCCTACTACTCACTACATTTTATCTGTATTTCTTGCCCAAATTATGTAGCTTCACTTTCTCCTTTTAACATATTAACAACTGCGGTACTGGAAGCTCCGGTTTTACGTGCCATCTACTACACGCCATCGGTATTATTGCGTTGGTGCTTCTACATGTGTTTTGTAAAAATTACTCTTCCCCACAACACTAGAAATTTTATTTCTGCCTCCTGAAAGAGGAAGAAATTAGAACCTAGAGAAGTTAAACAACTTGCCCAAGATAACCAAGCTAATTAGTGGCAGAGTGGGAATTCCAATCTAGATTTCCCTTGTTCCAAAGACTCTTCCCCTCCCACTCAGCGATGGTGATTTTGCTACTGAATAAAAAGAATAAAAGTTAGAATAAGGGGAAATATCTAAGCACACCCACTATAAAATTTGCATGCATATATATATATATATATATATGTATAGAGAGAGAGAGAGAGAGAGAGAGACTATATTATTAACAACTTGAGAACAGCTAGAATAGAAGGAAAATGAAAAGACTTTCTCCAGGAGAGTATATTTTATTTTTGCCTAAAATGCTAGCAATTTTACTTTTTACACCTTTTTTTAGGGCGGAGGTGAGAAGCAGACGAAAATAAGATTAAGCATGCTGCAAGAAAGTTTTAAGGATGTCCATATGGTCAGTATGTAAAGTTTTCTAAAGAACTACTAGGGTGAACAAAGCAACCAGATGCACACAATCACATATGCTCCAGAATAACTTTAACCTCTTCTTCCGTAGCTGATTTTATTTTACTTATTTGTCTCCTTGTCATGTATAAATATCTAAACATTTGAATATAATTCACATGATCAAACAGAAATCCCCTTCTCAATAGAAGCCATCAACTAGAAGAATGGCGATTTTTACATTAAAAAAAATACCTGACAATATTAAAATTCTAAATGGTTTCCTGTCAGGTCAGGAGATGCCCACATTCCACATTTATTAACACAGCTTATGCATCTGACTCCTGTCTGTCCCCAGCCTCACCTGCCCACCTTATCTCCTGCTTCGGTAAGTACTGCTGTTCCTGAGCCTGGGAGGCTGTGCACCTCTGTGCTTCTCTGCATCCGACCTCTTCTTCCATTTACTGTTAGTGTGACTTTGATGGAAATTCTCCTCAGTACCTAGCATAAACTCAGAGGGCCTCAGGATTCCCTTAGTGTAACATAGTACTTTTTTATTTCTCCCACAATTAGAGATCTTTGTTATTTATGGCTATTTGGTCCTCCCAACTTTCCATCAAGGAAGCTGTGAGCTATTTGAGGACAGAAATCACATATTATTCTCATTTTTGTTTGGCCCAGGTCAGTACACTGCTAACCCTCCACAGGGCTAGACTATTGGAGAAATAAATGAACGGTAGTAGTCAGACAAAGAATGACCACAAAATTATATAATTTTTTATTTAAAAGATTGAAAATACCTATTGACTTTTATCTACTTGATGTCAAATGACAGGTATAATTTGTAATTTGTTTTCAAGGACTGTAATAATGTACTCATTTGGTGCAAATTATTCAGCTTTGATAAATGCAATGTGGCATTATTTGGTTTGTTTTCTATAATATTTAAATATTTAAAATCAGTAAAGTAGGTTATCATTTTGCAAGTAATTGGCTATTAACAATAAAAGACTGGGAAACCAACAGGTATTTCCTGACTGGCATTAAATGCCTGTGTTTGTGCAAGTATTAAGTTTGAAAAAGTGTGGTCAATATTTTCTAAATACTTCACATGCCAAATGAAGCATTTAATCATCTTTGGGGATTTAAGGCATGAATGCCATCATGTACACATGATGCTAACTCTCAGCATTTCTCTATCCCCCAGGAGCTAAATGTTCTGCAGACACAACTTAATCCAAACAGGAAATGATGACGGCTAAAATTTATTGAGAATTTCCAATGGACCAGGTCCTGGGCTAAGTACCTTCCTACAACACACAATTTCATCTTATGACAATCTTATAAGTCAGGTTCTGTGGTTTTTCTTCATTTCACAACTAGGAAATTGGAGCACAAAAAGACTGAGTAAAGTTGCCCTCAATCACAAAGCCACTCACCAGTGAAGCCAAGACTCGGACGCAGGCAGTTTGCATCTATAGCAATTAACCAAACAGCTGTACTCTACTCCATTCTTTGGCTATAAAATAGGGCACTAAATTAGGAAAGTAGTCCAATGATTTAAAAGAAACATGACTAAGGACTGCATCACTTTACCCGGCTACCTAACTATCCAGAAAAAGCAGAAACCAACTACGAAGGAGAACCCATGCATGTAATGAAGAACAATAAAGACCTTTAACAAGACACAAGGCCTGAGACAGTCTCTTAACATTTTATCAAATTTGGGCAACTTCCAGACAACCAAGAAATCCGCTTATTTGCAAGTTTCTGGAGTATGCAAATCTCCATGTTCACAAAGTCAGAGAAGTACTGCAAACACACACACACACATACACACAGAGACACACACACTGCAGCGTTTGTTGTATGCCAGAAATAGTCACAGCCTCCCGCTATCTTCTCATAGTAAGAAAAGTAAACTGCATAGTCCATAGCAATACAACTGATTTATGATATAATAGGAGAGAGTTCCCTCTGGGGCCATTATACTCAGAAAGAAACAAAATAAGGTTTCTCAAAATTAAGTGCGACTATCCTTTTGCAATATAAAATTAGGTTAAGAAAAAAATGCCATTTTGTTACTTGCCTTTTCCTAGGCACTTACTCTGAAGATACAAGCTGTACAAACTCTGCTGGTCTACAAACTCCACAGGGATAAGAAGCATATATGTTTCCTTGTCCACTTTATAATCAGGTAGACAAAGGCACAAACTAAATGCTTCAAAAGAGCTTTCGAACCAATGACTTAGTAAATAAAAATCTGAGCCCTAGACATAGTGGTCTCACCTATTTACAAGTGCTTCTGAAGGGCTGCAGTGAGTGGAGACTGATTTTCTTCAGGCACAAATTTGAATTTGGCCACAGAGGGGCTGACGTGAGCCAGGGAGAGAGTCTAGCGGGTGCTCTACATCCTCATCACACCTCATTAAATACACTGGATTCACTCAGGGTCGGCGGGGGAATCAGGCCATTAAAATGTTTCAGTTTTGCATTTGCTGCACTTTATTGGTGGAAGAACATTCTTCACTGCTATGCACAAATTTTGACATTCTTGAAGAATGCGAAAAATCATTTGTCAATATCGAGAACCTAATATTTTCATAGGAAGCTTTATGTAGGCTATTCTACCTCGGTTTATTTGTAAGTCACGTGTGTGTGCTTTAGATGTAAATGTGACTGCACACACACACACACACACAAAACACACATTCTCAAGGATGTTTTTTTCTTTTCATTCTTTAAATACTCTTTGGATGGTTACTTTTACTAACTCCATTGTTAAGAACTGAAAATAAAGAGAAAAAACAAACAAACGAACAAAATAGCACTGTCAACAGCTGTGTGGAGCTGGGTCATCTTACCAGACCGTGCTTGGATCATGAGTGTGGAAATGACAGAAAAATGGCCCTGTTTGTCTGCAAATCAGTGGATCAGAGGTTTCAGGAGGTCTTCTTCTACAATATTCATATTCTCTATCATATGGCTTCCGTCAAGAAAATGAGGCTGGATACCTACACTTGATCTTAGCCAAAAGGCCAAGAAGCAAGGAGGCTGTCTTTCTAAACAGGCTTTTAAAATGCCTCCTTGGCTTTGATATCTGCAAATGTTCTATATACAGAGATATAAAGATATATAATAGTATCTATATGTGTGTCAGTACACACACACACGTACATGTGTATATTATTCATAACTTGATCATTCATATTTGTAAACATTTCAGTCACTTTCCTTATCCAGTAAGCAAATGAAGTTTGGCATTGGGTACCAGGGTAGATTTGATGGGCAGTAAGATTGTTTCCTACTTTGAAATGACAGAACTTTGTAATTGGAATAATCAGTTCCCCTGGCTAAAAGCATCCCACCTCCCTTTATCAGTGTTCCAACCATGCTTTGGGAAACACACAGCTAAGAGCTGATACTTCTCTAGTGTTCAACATGAGTTGGGAATTTCATGGGCCAAATCCAATACCATGATGTGGCCATCTTCAAGAGGACACTGCATGTGCAGAAGACCTTGGGGGCCAGGGAGGGGTCACCTTTGGCACTCAGGGTGATGTGTAGGCACAGCCAGGTTTCAGAGTCAAGATGGTCCTCAGAGAAGGCCCAGAGGACCTTATCTAGGAGCCAAACCAAAGGGGCATGTCCCCCAGCAAGCCAAGGGGCCAAGTTGTGGAATTAGAAAGACTTTGGCATAAGATGCAGCTGCAAGCTGACTCCTGTTTGAGCCTCTATGACTCTTCAGTTCTGTGGCTTAGGACTCTGTTTCCTTACCTGTAAAATGAACATCATAACACCTCACATTCCTGTGGCGAGCACAGAGGTGATAATGTGTGCAAATCACGCTATTGTTTCTGACACAAATTTACTGTTCACTAAATATAAGTCAATACCATCAGGGTTCTGTTACAAAGACTCAACATAAAGAAATTAAGGCAATACAACAGGGGCCCCACCAATTGCCAGATTACTGGCCTTCAGTGACAATAAATGGGGGAAATAGAGACATACCTTTTCAATTCTTTCTCAGTCCTGATGTCAGCAAAGAGAAAGTCTCTGTTTGCAGTGATTCCTGAACAAACCTTTTTTTTAACAAAGACAAGGCAGTCTCAGGCTGAGACAGGATTCAATTATGTTGTTTCCTTTTAATTGTATCTGTTTTTTGACTGCCTCATATTTATGACAAGAGATACTGGCTTGCCAGAAATTAGAGCAATATAATTTTCTTCAAAAATATTTTTTTAAATAGCAGAAAGTAGAAGGAGTGAAAAGAAAATATTACGTAAATAACAATGTGAATCGTATCCAGATATTAGGGAAGACAAAACCTGAATGACTGAGAGGTGAGGAACACGGATCCATGGCACCACAATTATTTTATGGACAGGGAGACAGAGGCCCAAGGGGGATACAGGTGAGGAATGGTGCCTACAGCATCTAATCCGCCCCAGACCCTGCCTCCAGCATCCCAGGGTCTCTGCACCACATTTTCATTAATATCACGGGTCAGGTCAGCTATGCGAGGGGACTGCAAAAAATCATCACAGTTCTCTTCCAAGGACAGAGAAGGAATTACAGGGGGAGACAAATGCCAGTTCCGACATGGTGGTGGAGGAGGGAGCAGAGTCTAAAGCCCTACAGGAAAGTAGGTCTTCACAAAGAAACTAGGTTGAAGACTCACCCGGCCCACTCTCCACCTCATGCCCCTCCTTGTGACGCATGCCGCGCATTTTACCAATATCCTGTTTTATTCCAAAGGGAATTTCAGGCCGCCTACAAAGGTGCATACAGTACAAACACATATAAGACTATTTTGAATACTAAAAATGTGAAAAGGAGAAAGAACAGCATGAAATAATTTGAATGAAGGTCATATGCAAAGCTTGGACTACAAAGTCATATTAGTTGCAAGGGCTGCCTCACAAAGGGATGGGGACACATGACCTGGTACAGGACCACAGGACCCATGAAGATAAAACTGGTGCTCAGCTGGATTGCAGCCATTCTAGGTACTGATGCCAGCATACCATTTATCCCATTGGTTCCCACAGAGACAACCCTGTGCAAGACACTAAGCAACATTCTTAAACATAGTGGAAAGATAATTATTGGGCCATTTAGAACAGCATCACTGGCCCACAGAGGTGAAGGAAGGAGATAGAGGAAGATACTCAACAGCATCTTTCTGCCAGGAGGACCTGAGAGCAAGCCCATCTTTCACACGGCTGCTACAGGCACACCCTAAACCAGGAGCCTGCTCATGCCACTCCCAGTTGCAAAGCCCTCAAGGTCTCCTTGGATTGGTCTCCTCTACTTTCAACAATAGCCAAGCCTGCTATGTTCCAGATACTGTGCTAAAGTGGAGTGTTGCATATATAACCCCTATTTGAAAGTGGAGAAATCTAAGATGGAGAGGGTGAGTTATTGATGCCACCTGCCTTGCTTGTAGGGATTCATATCCATGCAGTCTGACTCCAGAGCATCCTCTCTTAAGCATCACTCCATTCTGCCCTCAGGGAAAGCCCTTCATTAGTGAGCCTCATTGGTCTTCAGCTTCACCTGGGGAAGCTCCTTCTAGGAACCCATTGCTTTGCCTCAACTTACCATATTGTTTCATTCTGCCTCCTTCATTCCTACTTTTGCCTCTGAACTGAATATCTCTTCCTCTTCCTTTTTCACAAACTTATCCTTGTCTTTTAAGGTCTTGGCCAAATATCACCTCCTGACAGTCCACCTTCCCAACTACACACACACACAAAGCTTACACTGTGACATCATCTCCGCCAACCACTGTGATTGGTGGAGATAATGACACAGTATAATTCTGTGAGCAGATGTTTCTTGAGCATCTATTATGTGTCAGGCATCAGTCAAATCCCTGGATACCAAACAGGTAAGATTGCTCTTTTTACAGAGGGTTCAGCCTCTGGTAGAGTTAAAAAGTAAACAGAAAAATTAGCAGCGAAGAATTAGACAGGGATAACTTACACAAAGAAAATTTTAAAACGTTAATAAAACAGAGAGGGGATCCTATCTTCTTAGGACCTCTTTAAACCAATACACATGTGGCCAGCACATAGCTGATGCTCAGTAACTATCTGATGAAATGAGAGGCAACAACAATGACTTCCAACCACCTTTATCAGTCATTCTGTTCTTATGTGTTTGAACATTTTGTTGTTTTAAGAAACCATTTTCCCAACTGTCTGCCTGCTCCTCCAGTCCCTGTGAGGTTATGAAAAGCAGAAACTCTGTCATCTGCATCGTGTTTATAGCTCCTATAGTACCTACTTCGGAATCATCTGCATTTGCTGCAAACCATAAACACAGAGACCTGGACTTAAAGTTTGAGAGACATCACAAATCACAGGATGTAAGAGCCAAATGAAAACTCAGCAGTGATCTAATCTAGTGATTTTACTAACTATTCTTGGCAAACAGTGGTATTCCTGGGCTATCCCAAAGGCTGTTGCAGGGGCTGTGGTGTGGTGGGGAGAGCTGGAGGGAGGTTTCTGCAGATTCCTACAACTTTCTCCTTTCTTCTATTTAATCCACAGAAGCTCTACTTTATCCATTCTATGTTTTAGAGGTTAGGGTAAGAATTTTCTTTACCAAAACCTGCATGAAATACAAAGAGTCAACAGGAGAAAAAACAGAAAACGACGAATCCAGGAGTTAAATGAATCCTTTGAATTTTTACAGAACCTCATTCTGAACAGATGTATATGTTTAGATATGGGCAGATGCATACAACCACAGACAGATGACGAGGCATAGATAGAACACATACACAATGTAAGTAGAGCACATATTTGGCAGTGGGGGTACAAAAGTGTGAAAGAAAGAGGTATTAAAATAGTAGCGAAGTATGCTTTCAAGGGAAGCAGAAGTCTTTCTAGCCCCACCATTCTCTCAAGAATTTTCTCTTCTTTGTTGCTCATTCATTCATTCATTCATTGTTTTTACTTTGAAATTGTGCTCATTCATTTATTGTTTTGTCTTCTTTGTTGCTCATTCATTCATTCTTTTTACTTTGAAATGGAGCTCATTCATTCATTGTTTTTACTTTTTAAATAATTGTATATCAAGTATTTCTATCCACACTGACACATAGAATTGGGACCTATGTAAAGGTGAGACAGAGAAAGAGAAGGAGAGAGGGAAGAAGGGAGAAGAGAAGAAGAAGGGAAGAAAGGGAGGAAGGGAGGGAGGAAGAAAGGAAGGGAGGGAAGGGAGGGAGGGAGAGAGGAAGGAAAGAAGGAAGGATGAAGGGAGGGAAAAAGGAACAGAGAGGGAGGATGTATTGGAGAGAGGGAGGGAGAAAGGAAGGGAGGAAGGGAGGGAGAGAGGAAGGAAGGAAGAAAGGAAGGGAAGGAGGGAGGGAGAAATGAAAGAAGGGAGGGAGGGAGGAAGGAAGGGAGGGAGGAAAGAACCAAGGAAGGGAGGGAGGGAAGAAGGGAGGGAGAGAGAGAAGAGGGAAAGCAGGGAGGGAGGGAGGGAGGGGGCAGGGAGAGAAGGAGAGAGAGAAGAAAGAAAGGAGGGAGGGAGGGATGAAAGGAGGGAGGGAGGGGGCAGAGAGAGAGGGACGGACAAAGGAAGAGAGAAAAAGGAAAGGAAGAAAGGAAGGAAATGAGAGAAGAAGGGAAAGAGGAAGGGAAAGAGGGAAGGAGGGAGGAAGGGAAACTGCAAGATAAAGTAATCAGGTGAGTGAGGGACCTGAAATGCCCTGTCTTTCCTCTCTTCTTCAGCACACAAGGAGGCAGTGTCTTAAACAATCAATCACGGGGTTCCAGAGGAGGCAGGTGGGTGAGAAGAATGAAGGGAGCTCCCAAAATAAGATATGCCTACAGAAAAAAAAAAAAAAGAGAGGGAGAGAGATGACGACATGATTGGATCTATGAGACTGTCTATTTTTAGTGGCCTAAAGAAGACTCTCTCCCGTGACCTTGCCAAATTATGATGCCAACAGAGTTAATGAAAGCTCTCTCAAGCTTCTCTTCGAAGCCAGCTCATTACCAGATCATTTCTGCACACTCAGCGCCCAAAACCCTGTAACCTCATTAAAGAACTAATCCTAACAGGTTTGACCTGAAAGTTAGCAGATGGATTTACTTGAACAGTTTTGTGCTTTTCTACTGGTTTTTCCCGAAGAAACATTAAAGACCAGGTTAGCACTTCTAAGCCATTCGCTTTAATTTCTTATTGATGTTCTTGTTTTGTCTCTCAGTTAAATGCCACCCATTTTCAGAAATAAGAAAAATGCTCTGAGCAATTAAGAAAGATGCTTGCTTTCAATGTCATCTTAATTATTTAAATTATAAAAAATAGAAAAAGAACAAAAAGAATTCTAATATCGACTAATTTGATGTTTCCCTATGCATGTTTTAAGTATTCTTATTTCATTAGGAAAATAGAGCATTAGGCTGACTCCAAACAGAATAACTCACTTGAAGTAAAGGACCTTGTCGGTATTGCAATTCTTTGCATAATCTCATTAAGTTTCACCCATATTGCCAACAACAAACACTCTTTTACATTCCCATAAAGTTACAATTGCCTTGTTGTAATAGGAGAATGTTTAAGTAAAACACAGTACATGCTGTGCATGGAATAGCAGGCTTTCCCCAAAGTCACAATGCTGTGACTTATAAAGAAACATGGGAAAATACTTGGGACTATTTCCACATGGTTCATTATGACGTCAAATCTTGACTCCAATTACAATAATGTAAAAATATTTCTGACTAATTTGAATAGTAGGAGGAAGAAAATAAGGACAATTCGTGAGTCAGAGTGAATGAATTCTGGGTGAATTCTTTCCTCTCTTCTTCTTTATTTCTAATATAATGGTTAAGGTATTGTCTGTTCTGGAAACACTTTTTAATCTTGTAGTCACTTCATGACACATGGAGTACGTCTTTTGCAACATAGACACCTCAGCTGGCCACATCTAAAGTGAGCTTGGGTACAAATACCGATACCTGAGCATCCTCTTTTTTGTACAGCCAGAAAAAACTACTCTGCCCAGAGATGCCCAAAGAACAAGCCAATTTATTCCAAAATAGAAACAGAAAAATAGTTTTACAATACCAAATGACTAAATCATCGAAGTGTCAAATTAAATATTGATACCATCAATTTGAGTCTAAAATACTTTCTTGGGTTAAGAGAACCCGGGAAGAAAAGTAAGCAACTACCAATCCCATAGCACGAACCTTAGAAGGTTCTCCCTGGAAGCCCCTTTCATTTCACCCAGTTTATTCCTCCAACACACATCAGTTGACCCCCAACTGCACCATAGGACTGTGCTGGGGACCAGGGACACAGTGATGAACAAGATTAGAACTTTGCCCCTCATGAGCTTGCATTGTATCTAATTTTGGCTGCTCTGACCTCAAACCTGGATAGAATTTCCCAGGAGAACTCTTGGGATTTGCCATCTGACTCAGAGTAAATTAGTCAATAACCCCATCAGCCTGTAGATCAAAGTTGCTGAGTTTAAGTCCAGACCCTGCCACTGTACGATTGTGGCAAATTCCTTTGCACTCAGAGCCTCCCTTTCCCCATCTAAACAATCAAGAGGTAAGTAAGTTTAATATCTTAGAAAGCTAGAAGCTCCGTTATTTTATGGGGCAACAAATTCATTTGTCCCCAGGATATTCAGACACCTCACACTAAACCAAAAGCCACGGAACATGGAGAGAACATAGGACACTCCTCATGTCCACAAAAGCAAACACCTATCCAGTAGGAGAGTGAAGGAAGGAATGCAGGGAGCTGGTGACTATAATCTCCATGGGGGAAGTTTTGGAGTCTGACAATCCAGGGTTCAAATCCTGCCTCTCTACCCTGTAATTGAATGTGTGACTTTGAGTGAATGACTCGACTCAACTGTACAAGTTTCAGTCTCCACATCTGTAAAGTGGTATCTCTAATGGCAAACTCACAGCATTGCCCTGAAGATTAAAGAAGGGGTATACATAAGGCACTTGGCACCACCCCACACATGCCATGGGTGAGCAATAAATTTTACCCAAATTAATGTGAATTAACAGAAATATTATTATGCATTGGAAACCCCTGCTAAGACTGAATCTTGTTCACTTTCCTAGTGCCAGCACCTGGTGTAGGTCAGACACACAGAAGGTGCTCAGTAAATAAATAAATGTTAACTCTGATTAACTCATACTGATTAGAAACTCTGATTGGAAAATAGGTACAAATGAATAACTAAAAATAGGAAAAGGAATTGGTTGTTACTTTATAAACACAATTTGTTCAGGGAGAGTATTTTTCAAAATGCAAGGCAAAATAGTGATGAAAAGGTCACAGACTCTGGGAGACTCGAAAAAAACCAACCTCCTACATGGCTTGTGAGATCAGCAGAGGCAAGAGCCAAATGCATGAGTCATGCCCAGCAATTCTGAGGCAGGGACCAATCAGAGGTATGTGCTGTCCTCATCACTGTCGGACTGAACTCTTCATTCATTGAACAAACAGTTCAAAAGGTCCTTTGAGGAACTCCCTGGTGCCCTTTGGCAGAAGAGTGGCCACAGAGCTGACACCATGAGCAGAAAATGTGAGAACCTATGCTAGAGAGAAAGTGGTCCCAGTGGAAAATGAAAGGAGGTCAAGGCAGGGAAACCAGCAAGCCCGTTAACGATTCCATACAATGCCACAGAAGTGTTTTCCAAAAGCAGAGTCCCCACATAGCAACGGAAAATGTCAGCTTAATTTAGGCAGCTGCACAACACACACGCACACACACAAACACGTGCATACACACATGCATGCATAAATATATGCACATACACCCCCATGCGCAAACTCCAAAAAGGGAGAAATGACTCTAAAATAGCAGAGTCCACTTTGAATCACAGTGAACAAACGGTTATGATCCATTTATGATGATGAGTAAGGGGTTACGTAGTGGTTCTCTGTAACTAGGTCAGGCACCAATTGGTAGTCAGCTCCACAGACCCAGGAAGATTTAATGAGGAGGAGACCAGACAAAGACAGAAGATGGAAATAGTGCCCCAAGCGCGTGTCCCCAGACACCACAATCTGGCGATGGGATCCAGTCCATGCTATTTCTCTCAAAGATAGACCGGAACAAACTTTTGGAAACTCCTGACATGCAGATCAACAGTCCAGGCCAAGCCGTTGAGCCGTGGCTCTGGCAGCAGCAACCAGGCTGGAATAAAAACAAACCCCGAATCAAAGGAAGATCGTGACCCGAGCCGAAAGTACAGAAAGAGCGAAGGCATACAGAGGCAGCAGCTGTTACAGCAGGGACAGGACATAAATAAAATGGCACTGCCAACCTCAAGCTTGTGTCCACAAAAGCCAATCCCCTTTGCCGGGATCTATGCGCCACCGTTCCTGTCCCTCGTCAGTGCTGGGCAGTAGTAACTGGCACCTGCATTCAGGCTGGCAGATGGAGAGGCCAGGCTTATTGGTTCCAGTGCCTACTCACTCCACCATCACGAAGGTCACGGTGCAGCAGCTGGCCGCCGAGGGACTTCCTTGAGAGGCAGATTCCAGCCTTGGCAATGCCATCACCAGGAGGCACCTTCTTTCTTCAATCTCAGGACACCTCATGTGGGGAGACCAAGGGCCACAGGACCGTGAGAGGGCTCAGCCCAGCTTTGTTCTGGACAGACGGAGAGGCGGCTTCTGATCCCTGGCACTGCCAGCAGCCCTGTGAATGAGCCACTGTGGTAAGACACACACCCACTGCTAATGAGACCCACACAGACACAAGCAAGAAAGGCAAGGGCAGTGGTTGCTACAAAACAGGCAGAGAAGAAGCCAAGTCCGGCAGAGGCAGGATCACATCGTGCCCACAAGGCTCATGGTACCCCCAGCCCACGGCAGGGTCCCAATCCAAAATGGAGGACCTCGAACTATTTGTCTTCCCTTGAACTAACAGCATTTTCTTGTCCAAATTTTTTTTTCAAATTGGCAGCCAAAATTTTATGGACATTTTTTAAAAGTAAGTGACATCATATATCTATTACTCCTATTGTTTCAGGGAGCATTTTTAACTTAAAAACCTAAAGGGGTAGATTTTTCAGAATGGAAACACACTTGGCAGTGAAATACTTGTATATTGAAGAAAAGGATGCATAAAATTGCTTTAGAACTTTAAATACAATTTAAATTTATTTTACACTATTGTATTGTATATTGTAAAGTAGTAAAGAGAGTGGGCTCTGGGCTAGTTGCCTGATGCAACCTGTTCTAGTCACTAGCTGGATAACCTCAAACCAACTACCCAACCTCTGCATACCTCCATCACCTCACTGCTAAAATGGAGATTAGAGCATGCCTCCCATATGGGGTTTCCTATAAAAATTAAATAAGTTAATTCACGCAATGCACTTAGCACAGAGCAAGCTCTTAATAAAGGCTACCTACCTTGATCATTATCATCATCATTAGTGTGATCTATGTTGGCCATTTGAACTGACTTTGCAGAATAAATGCTTAGGTTACAATGCTACATTTTTTTATGTCTAACCACAGTTATTGAAAATCCAATAATATATAAGTATGTGGACCAAAATGGAAACAACTCAATGTAATTTCACTTGCTGAAAATTCAGAATATTTAGAGAAAACAAGAAACCTAGACCCCATCAGCTTTCCCTGCCCTCTCCCCCAAAAATCCAGAAGGGAGAAGACTGCAATTGTCTAGTTCCATTTTTATTTAATTAATTAATTAGTTTATTTTTTTACTTGAGACAGAGTCTCCCTCTTCCACCCAGGCTGGAGTAAAATGGCATGATCTTGGTTCACTACAACCTTCGCCTCCGCCTGTGATTCTCATGCCTCAGCCTCCCGAGTAGCTGGGATTACAGGTATGAGCCAACACATCCAGCTAACTTTTTATAATTTTAGTAGAGATGGGGTTTCACCATGTTGGCCAGGCTGGTTTCAAACTCCTGGCCTCAAGTGATCCACCTGCCTTGGCCTCTCGAAGTGCTGGGATGTTATAGGCATGAGCCGCCATACTTGGCCTTCCTTTTTAATATATTGCTTTTGTTGATTACTGCTTTTTTGGGTACCCTCTTAAATTTTGGGCCCTGGGCCAGTGACTCACTCATCCCAAACTAGACCTAGCTCTGGGTGGGAGGTAAGTCCTCCTCTTTCTTCAGAGTGTGCTTCTGTCACTGTAATGTACAAGTCACTTGGGGACCTTATTAAAATGCAGACTCTGCTCCAGGAGGTCTGGGAAAAGGGAGGAGGTCCAGGTCCTGCCTAACAAGTGCCCAGGTGATGGTGAGGCCACCATTGGTCCACAGACAGCACCAGGAGAAGCAAGGCCTTGGAGAAAGGAGATGCTTGGAGAATGGGGAGGGGAAGCAAACACCTGAGTTTCATTTGGTTGTCTTTTTTGATGTCATGGTTGTTTTAGGATAACTTGGAAACTCTTTCATTATTCATGGCTGTTGTTAAAGCTGTGGCTAAGTCCTTGGCCCCAGAGGCGGGGAACATTTGTTGTTTTGTTTTGTTCTAAATCAAACAAATAGAATAAAGCAAATACCTGTTGACTCCTGGTGACTGCCCTTTGGGGAGTTCATTTAACTTTCATTCCCTTATTCTTTTGAATGGCTACAGAAGCAGGGCTAGGAATGCCACAGAGAACAGAGCTGTGCAAAACACCCAGACTCCAAAGGGGACACATTGCTGCTTGGAGTAATAAAACAGTGCCAGCTCGATATACCCGAATTAACTCTCTGTCACTGCTCTTCAGTAAAACTGCAGGAAATAGCAAGAGTTCAGAGTTTTGGATTTAAAAACTCAGGGTTCACAACCAGCCTCCATCATTTGGTAGCTGTGCAACCCCCCTGTCAAGTGGCTTAACTTCTCTGAACCTTAGTTTCCCTACATAGAATGTGATCCTAGTAGTGCCTGCCTTATAGGATTGTTGCTGTAAGATAATTCATATATATACACACACACACACAATATGTGAACAATGTCATTGCTTTTTCCAAAGTCCCAAGAAAGCACCCAAGAATTGGAACATTTATGACAAGTTCCTATGGATGTACCCTTGTGTGTAATTTTCCCTATTTCCAAGCCCATATCTTCCCCCAGAATATGTGTGTGTGCACAGAGAGAGACAAACAGACAGACAGAGATAGAGAAAAGGAGGGGAGAGAGAAGAATAATAAATAAAAACAACTTAACTGAAAGAAAAAGAAAGAGTTTGAGTAGTGATAAAGACCCACATTCAAAATAGTATTTTCCTCTTTAACTTGTTCCTAATTAGTATACAGAACAATGCAAATATTGTAAAAGAAATATTAAATCATCTTACATCCTTAGGTGGAAGAAATGGTTAATATTCTCTATTAAAGTGTATATGCTTGGAAATTACCAAACACACAGGCACACACATGCACACACACACACACACACACTAGTTCCTCCTCCTCTTTCAAATCTTACACTCTCTAGAACATGGCACTGTGTCCTACACATAGTACACCCTGGCAAACATAAGCAGGTTGAATTCATGGAAAGAAAGGCTTGCATGGCTGATAGTCTGCTCATCAGTCCACCACTTGGGGGTGTGCACTGCCAGCCTGGTCTGTCAGCTAGACTTGGATAGAGAAAAATGGGGGGAAAGTAGGCCTGAAAGGAATGGCTCTCAGTCGTGCCTTTAATTGTCACCATGCTGGGGGACAGAATGTCAGACAAGCTTTCTTGTCTCTGAAAGAAACAGAGCCACTCAGGCAGAGGATTAGAGGACTCTGCATGTGGCAGTGGCCTTTCAGACAACACTGTCCTAAAGCCTGTTTCCCTGTCTCCATGTGGGATGAGGGGGCCTCTCTTCATCAAATCCTACTTACGGGACCATCTGTGTCCCTGACCATGTAAATAGGCCTCTTGACTCTCACTCAAGCATTGTTGCAAATTGTCCTCTTCTCCACACTAATGCTCAAGGCTGTGGGACACTGCAAAGAACCCTTCTTCCATTAGGGATTTCTCTGTCTAAGCAGGATTTATGATGATCCTTTGGCAAGGATCTTTGAATCACTGGCATTCACAGGACAGCCAAAGCGTATTTCAGGAGACTATCGCTAACAAGCAATACAGCCCTGAAGATTTATCTCCTCTGATGAAGCAGGCAAATCCTAACGCTCCCAGGATGCCACCCCTAGACAATGTGCTATTGCACAGCCAGCATAGACAACGTGGTATTGGACACACCAACTCTCCCCCAAATAGCTGTGTGACCCCAGGGAAGTTGTTGAACCTCTCTTACCAAGTTATCTCATCCGTAACATATAAATGATTGTGTTTTCTTCTTAGGGCTGTCGTCAAGATTAAGATGTTGAATGGAATCAAATGCCTGATATACCTTACACCTGATTTATGGGCAGAGTCTAATACACAGTACCTATTCTTTTTGATAAAGGATGTGAGCATGTGTAGGAAGAAGAAGGCAGCATTCACTGACTACCTAGAGTTCTGCCTCTGGGAGGGGCTGTGAGCTGCAGTCCCAGTAGAATGAGATAAGTGCACCTGTGCCTTGAGAGTTTGCCAACAAACCAGCTCCCTTGAGGTGCAGTAATTGTGTTTCAGCAAGAGGATCCCAAATCCTGCCTCACCACTCCGGCACTTGTTAAACTCAAATTTCATTTGTATCTATTCTAGTCAATTTTCTTTGATTTATCTCCCACAAACTCTTCTTCCAATTCCTGCATCTAAGCTTGAAAGGCATAACTGCCTTTGCTTCTTTGGTTGTTCTTTTCTTTTACAGGGTGATGCCGACAAACCAAAAAAAAAAAAAAAAAAACAAAAACAAAAAACCTCCCTCCCTCAGGCTCACTGAGCTGCTCCTCCACCAGCAGCATCCATCAATAACCTCACAGATGTCTCATGGCCTGAAGAAAAGGAGACTGGGTGGAGAAAAAGGTGGAAACAAGTGTGGGCTCCCTTTGATCCCGCCCATCCTGGAAGCACATGGTATTTTTTTCAATACTTTCAGTCCTGGGATACACGTGCAGAACATGCAGGTTTCTTACATAGGTATACACGTGCCATGGTGGTTTGCTGCACCCATCAACCTGTCATCTACACTAAGTATTTTTCCTAATCCTATCCCTCCCCTAGCCCCCCACCCCTCGACAAGCCCCAGTGTGTGATATTCCCCTCCCCGTGTCCATGTGTCCTCATTGTTAAACTTCCACTTATGAGTGAGAACATGCGGTGCTTGGTTTTCTGTTCCTGTGTTAATTTGCTGAGAATGATGGTTTCCAGCTTAATCCATGTCCCTGCAAGGGACAAGAACTCATCCTTTTTTATGGCTGCCTAGTATGCCATGGTGTATATGTGCCACATTTTCTTAGCACATGGTATTTCTAATCCGAGACACCAAAGCAGGGAGCTTTGATCAACCCCATTTTTCTCAGGGGAAACTGAGGCCCAAGAGAGTTTAGGTAACTTCCTAAAACCCATTAAGGGCATATCAGGAGTATAAAAGACACCCAGACTGGCCTGACTGGGCATCACATACACTTTCCACTGCATCTTGTTATTTCCAAGAGAGAAAAAGAAAAATCCTATTGGCTTTCAGTGCTTTTGCAAAGGTCACAAAATAGTAAAGATACCTTCATGTCTAACTTCTGGCTCTGCCATGCTAACATATGAACACCAGAAAATCACTTGATCTCTCTAGATGTCAGTTTCCTTATTGGAGAAAAAAAAGTGAGTATAAGCATCTTTATTGATGATTACATGTGGATAAAATGAGATAATAGTGCACTGAACCTGGCATGAGATAGAAGCTCCTCAATTGTGTGTAGCTTCCTTTCACAGCTGCATAAAAACAAATCTTATTGTGAGACACATGTGCAGAAGAGTGAAATTGTGATGTAAAGAGAATAACTAATAACCATGGAGATGAGTGTATTGCCTAGTCTAACTATAAATGTGAACTCAAATGCAAAAACGCAATGGCAACTGAGAAAAGAGAAAGAAGTTAACAAGTGCTGCATCACATCTCACCTACAGAATATCTTACCATGTTCCCTGTAGTCAAGACAGTGAAAAGGTGAACTACAGGTACGTTATAAGGAAACATACAGGTTTTACAATCAACACAATATGCTTCACAAGGGAAATCTTTTTAAATTAAATATTACATCATTATGCAGCCATAGGACTCAGAAGTATCAAGTTTCGCAAATATTTGGTGGAACATATAAAACAGATTAAACATCCTATATTTTGCTATTCTGTTCATCTCTAAGACTTTGCTGCATCTTACTTTTTCACATCAAAGATAAAGAAGACTCTTCTCAAATATTTTCCCTTCAATTAATGTTAGCCAGAAATGCATTTGTAGGCTCTCTGTGTCTTAACACCGGCATTGACTTCATTCACAGATGTGGAAATACAGAGAAGGTTAAGTGTTTCTGAAGCAGAGGGTGGCAATTAGGTTGATCCTCTGATTTGTGAACTATGATCACTTGCTCTAGCAATGCTTATCCTCCCCCACTATGCCAAGGTGCATTACCACTGAAAGCAAATAATCGCATCCTCTGTTAATTCTGCAGGAAATTTCTTTCATATATTTTGACAATATGGAAAAGTCAAAGAAACCTCCCTGACACTGAGAGTGAAATTTCATGCGCTCAATCTGTGATGGTGTCTGGCTATAAGACTTTACAGTATTTTGCCCTCACGCTGCTATTTCCATGTGTAGAAAAACAGTTTACAAATCCCTGCTAGTGAATGAATGTGACTGTGTTTACCGAGCTCAAACGTTCTGCCTTTTGCTTGAGACATGTGATACATTCGTGTTTCTGGTGGCATCAGGCATATGTGACATCCCCATAGTGACAGGAAAGCTTTAGCATTAGTATCAGTGAAGACACTACTTCGTATTATATCATTCCCTCAATAGCAGTATAGAGAGCCCCCAAAGAAAACCATGGTTTCCCCCATTGAATATATCATTGAATACAATCCCCATCACACTGCAAGAAGCTGATATTTTTTCCAGAACTTTCCAGAAACTTCATAGGACAGTGTAACCCATCTCAAAATATAAAGAATTCTAGTCTAATAGACATTTTTTTGATCAGTAAGTCATCAAGCATTTATCAGGTGGTGTTTTCTGCTGAATGAGGCACTAGAAATCACAAGGCAGGTAAGCAGTAGAGATTCCTGTGGGAGGCTCCTGGAATCAGGAACCCAGACGGACTCCAGATCCTCATTTCACAGGGGAGAAAACTGAGGGAACCATGTGCAACTAATGCCATTTGGGGAATTTGGCAGAAGCTCTACCAGAACCTGGGGCTGCTGACTGCCTGGCTGTAAGCAGTGTATAATCCAGCTGTTTTTATCTCCAAGTTTAACAATAATTTAAAAATAAACACCAATTTGGATGTGAAAAGTGAAATTACCCCAGCCTAATATTCCTGTGTTGATTCCGAAGCTAAAAGCGGCCTGAGTCATTAGCTAGGTCCACATCATGAATTTTGACAAAGCCTTTCATATGCAAGGCATTGCAAAACCCATTCAGGAAGAAACCATTAATGAGCATGTCCTATGAACCAGGTGTGAGGGACACAATGGCATATACAACAGAGCTCCTCTCTGCACAAAGTTTGCAATCTAAGTAGTGACTACTAGTAGACAGATGGGACAGAACACTTACTACAGGGCAGCTGACCAAGAAAACCTCTATGACAGATCTATTTAAGGGCAGAAAGCCTTGAAGCACAAAAAGGAGTTGAGGGGAAATATTATTTTTAAATGCATTTTTTTCTATCATGGTTTGCTTTGCATATTATTATGAAAAAAATTAATGTTTTTTCTCAAGATGTTTTCTAAAAAGTATTTGTACACACATTTAAATGTGTGCTTTTACTTTGATTCTTGTAATAAAATTTACCTTACACTATTGTGTATGCATGCGCTTGTGTATGTGTGTGTGTGTGTTTGTGTGTGTGTGTGTTCCAATCAGCATTCTGCTGTGTCTCCGATTCTCTAGGATTAGGTTTTAATGCTTAAACTCTTTAGCATGGCCTGAGAATGAAAAGCTTCTCACAGCCTTGTTCCTCTCTACCTTTCTTGATTCAGTTGAGCCCTCTGGACTACCTGCAGAGTGTGTGCCCCAGTCACACCAGATCAATTTCACTCCTGGAACATGCCAGGTACGTTTATGCTTCTGTCATTTGCATAACCTATGCTCTTGAAACCACCTTGCTTTCTTGTCTAACCGGGCAAATTGTGCCTTCATCCTTAAAAATTCATCTATTTTCTCTACCTTTCTCTGACTGTTTCATCAAGTGAAATCAACTGATCCATCTCCTGGAAACATCTCTTTTTTTTGCACAGTTCTCAGCTCAAATTGCATTATGATTATCCATATAATTTTTAAGTTTTACTTCTTGATATTTTTCTAATTATGAGATAATGCAGACCTACTGTCAAAATTTTAGAAAATAAAATGTGTAAATGAGAAAATAAACATTGCCTTACACTATTTTTTTTTCTATTTTTAAATGCAGTTGAGATTTTTCTTCTTCTGTCGTACCTGACTTAATATAAACCCTGAGCATTTTCATGCATTTCTACTGAGAAGTCTCTGGGAGCTCTGCCTCTAATAGCTGCATAATTGCTTGTCCGATGTACGGTAAACTATACAACCATTCAACCCCTACTACTGGGCTACTCGGTATTTTAACATTTTCCTATTATAAGTACAAATGCAAAAAAAAAAAAACTAATTGTGCATTAATCTCTGTCTTCATTCTTGCTTATTCCTTTAGAATGGGTGCTTAGAAGTGAAATCACTGGGTCAAAAGAGGTAAGACTTTTAAACCTCTACATACATGTTTCAGATTATTTTCCAGAAGAGATGTTTTAATTAACAAACACACCAGTATGATTTTTAAAATGCTCATTATAATCCCCCATCCCATCACAATAACAACAACAAAATTTTTAAAGGGATAAATGCATTGCTTAAATATCTTTCTTTGATTAGTAACAAGTTGAATTCTTCATGTGAGCACGTGTCCATGTATGTGTATATGGGTATAGTTATGCATACAATTTTGGTTAATTGTATTGTTAGCTACTTCCCCTCTTTTTTATGGGAGCAACGGTATTTCTAATTCATTTGCAAGAGCTCTGTATTCAAATATTAAAATACCTCTTCATTTGTTTTGAATTTTCACAGATTTGTTCTTTAGTCATCATTTTGCTCATTATATTTTTGAGTTGGTAGTTTAATTTGTCCATTCTTTTCCCTGCTATTATTTCCCTTTATGGTTGTTTCTTCACATGCTTAGATTATTGATGCATCACGATCTTCATTAAGAAAGGTTTCTTTCTTCATTCATCTTTGTATCTCTAGCATACTTATGCAATGGTAGTGCCCAGAATATAATCATCATTCAATAAATCCTTGCCAAATTGTGTTGTATTTTATTGTATCATACTAATAAAAGCTATCTCTCAAATCATTTGCTTTCATATATCAAAATTCACATTTTAATAATTTATATATGTTGAATATATTTAATAATGGTTAATACTATATGCATATGTCGTCTAAATTCTGTACCTCAATATTTCTCTTAAATACCCAAATTGATCCATCAAATTACATGTTCTGAATATTGGTATGAAATAGATAAACATATTCCACAGATAAGCCATTCAGTGCAGTGGCAATCAAACAATGACCGCACAGGGAAGGTAAAGAGCATCTACTTGGCCGGACGCAGTGGCTCACGCCTGTAATCCCAGCACTTTTGGAGGCCGAGGCAGGCGGATCACGAGGTCAGGAGATCGAGACCATCCTGGCTAACACGGTGAAACTCCGTCTCTACTAAAAGTACAAAAAAATTAGCCGGGCATGGTGATGGGCGCCTGTAGTCCCAGCTAATCCTGAGGCTGAGGCAGGAGAATGGCGTGAACCCGGGAGGCGGAGCTTGCAGCAGCGAGCTGAGATCTCGCCACTGCACTCCAGCCTGGGCGACAGAACAAGACTCTGTCTCAAAACAAACAAACAAACAAAAAAGCATCTACCATGTAATACAGCCCTATCAAAATGGGATCTACTTTGGTTGTCTATCAAATATAATGTTATCTGTCAGGATCAATGGCTTGAACACCCCCAAGAGAACCTGAGTTTTGTTTTATCTTCCAAACCATAAAGTGATCACATTACTCAAAAGCTTTCATTCTGAATACATTCTAAAATAAAATGTAACAATTTCAAACAGCTATATTGTATCTATAATGTGTCCTGAATTAATTTTTGTTGCAAACATAGATGTGATTTGTAGTGTGAACACAGAATGAATTCAAGAAAATGTTATGCAAAGTCACATCACATGTCCTTGGGGGAGGGGAAGCAGAGGGGAGAGAAGGTGCTGAGGACTGAGTCCTCCAGACCCTGCACAGGGCCACTGCTTCCCCAGTGCTGCGCCTTCCCTTTCCAGGAGCTGCCTAACAGGCTGTCCTCTTCCCATCTGAATGAATTCCTTCCCAGAGGCCATGGACAGGAGATTCCCAACCCCTGGAGTGAACCACAAAGCTGCTTGCCCACCTACATTCTTTTCCAGGAAAGTCTGGCTCCCTGGGTTGAGGCAGTTTAAATTCCTGCCAGTAGCTAACCTGACATCTAGCCAGGTCAGGGCTCAGCTGAGCTTGGTCTGCCCAGGTGTCAAATAGAAAGCTCACACTTTAACAGGTAATAGCAGAGGACAGAGGAAAAGGCTGGGATCCAGCCCTTGCCAGGAAACTGTGCTCACAATTGGACTGGGTGGCCCAGTGGGCCCCTCACCATAGGAGGGTGAACAGCTGGTTAGAAACAAGTGCCAGGTAGTGTCTGAGCATACGTGAGGCTTATACAAACCACACCGCCAACCAGTAGCAGAAGTTAGACTGGGCACCTGGTATTCCTCTTCCCTCAGAAGTCCACATTGAAGTCAGGGCTCTCTCTGACTGGTCATTGTAGCCTCAACTCACGTGTAAAATGTAAGCTCCAGATTCAACTGACTTCCCAGAAAAAAAGAACAGTCTGGGAGGAAATAATTATTTGCTAATAAACTCCTAGTATCATCTTCTTATATCTATTAATTTAGTCATTCATTCATTTATTCAAGGTGTAACACCCAATTAAAGGCAGGATATATAGTGAATTTTGCCATCAGTAAGGTCTGAGTTTAAGTGCAGAGTCAACCCACATCAGCTTGGAAATTTAGGAAAAGATATTTAACTTCGGTAAGCCTCATTTTCTTTACCTATTTTGATGTTGCTTTTAACAGCCCAAACCATTACCTTCCCGGTAGGACCATTACCTGTTTCAAGGGCATCATTTGCCTATGACATTGATGCTTTACCTATAATAGGCTGTGGGCACCGCAGGGGGATCACACGAGAAGGCACACAAGAGTTTTATGTAGTAGGGCTTGGCACATGGTGAGTGGGTAAATAGAAGCTACTCTTAAAATAGGAAAGAATACCTTAAGTGTATATTGAGTAGGAATCCCACGAACACTGTTTCCAAATGACTTGATCCTTAAAAGTAACTGAGAGAAATGACTTTTTTTTCTATTTTGACAATGAACACACTGAAACACAGAAAGTTTGAGTGCCTCACTTGAATTAGCCACCAGCTCCTTTTCAGATTTGGAATTTGGATCCAGGTTGGTCTCCCTGCAAAGCCTGCACTCTTTCCCGGGTATCAGGCTGCCTGGTTCCAATCTTTGCAGTGGGGATGCAAAGAAGAGTGAGACAGCCTTGCTTTACTCACTGACTAATGGGAAAGAAGGACGTGAGAGCACATTATTATGCCTGACATGGTAAGTGGCACTGAGCCAGGACAGCATAGGAGTGATTGACTCCAGGCAGAAATGGGCCAGGAGGGCCACACTGGTCCTGTCTCATTTGATAAGCTGCTTCTTCAAAGCTGAGAAGAGTATGTCCAAATAGCAAAAATGGGGAAGACTGGCTACTAGGTAAAAGATAACCTGGAAAAAAAATGGGCCAACTTGCATGGGACCTTTCCCATTCTAGCCATCCTGGCAAACAAATCATTGCTAAGGCAAGACATATCTTGACAAAAATATTCTGACAAATCAATGACCAAGGAATGACAGAATTGGAATGTCAGCATTTTGCAACTCCCTTATAAAGGATCTAAGCGTCAGACATCAGGGGTGGCTGACATCACAAGAGAAATTACCAACTTTATGTGCCTCCAGTGGGAAGTCCCCATGCCACCTAGGAAGTAGTCTTAGCAATAAATAAAATAAATTTAAAAATTGAATCTGAATCACACTAAGACTCATCCAAGATGCAATTTTCAGAAAATTAACAGGACAGAGGGAAAACACAGCAGAGCTCTTCAATCAGAGCAATTTTATTTTCCAGGAGACATTTGGTAAGTTCTGGAGAGGATTTCCCTTGTCACGACTGAAGAGGAGGTGCTACTGGCATCTGATGGATAGATACCAGGGATGCTCCTAAACATCCTACAATGTACACGACAGTCCCCCACAGTCAAGAATTGTCCTGCTCAAAATGCCAATAAGTGCTGAAGTTGAGAAACCTTGTATTACGAAATAAATTATTTCATTTCTTCAATGACATAGGATGATAGGATAATTTACAGATGAAAATAAACTTAAAAGGTCTAAGGCCAGGTGTGATGGCTCACGTCTCTAATCCCAGCACTTTGGGAGGCTGAAGTGGGAGGATTGCTTGAGCCCAGGTGTTGGAGACCTGCCTGGGCAAACATTAGTTGCACATGGGGGTACATGCCTGTAGCCCTAGCTACTTGGGAGGCTGAGGTGGGAGGACTGCTTGAGCCCAGGAGGTGGAGGTTGCAGTGAGCCAAAATTGAAACATTGCACTTCAGCCTGGGTGACAGAGCAAGATTCTGTCAAAAAGAAAAAAAGAAGAAGAAGCAGTAGCCTATCTAAAGATTAAAAAAATGTTTAAATGGCAATATTAAGCTATAGTGTTTCGGAATGCACATACACGTTAACAACAAGGAGGGAATCATATAAGTGAGAATAGTAGTCATCTTTGTGCAGAGTGATGGCCTTCGGGAGGCATCCTCAGTATCTGACAAGGTTTAAGATCCTCACAGAACTGGTTTAGAAGTATTTACCTTGCAATAATGCATTCTGCTACACAAGTGCTTTACATGTGTTTTTGTATAATACGTTATAAGAACATGATTTAAAATATTAATCACAAAATAAAAAGCCTTCTCTTCCCACTTTGGCTAGGAGTTAATTAGCTTCTAGCTACCGAATTCACAAAAACATATTGCTGATTCAACCTAATGCTTAATTTCTTTTTCTGTCCTATCCACAGGTGCTTAAAAATTATTATTATTATTTTTTGAGATGGAGCTTCACTCTTGTTGTCCAGGCTGGAGTTCAGTGGCACCACCTCAACTCACAGCAACCTCCACCTCCCAGGTTCAAGCAATTCTCTTGCCTCAGCCTCCCAAGTAGCTGGGATTACAGGCACCCGCCACCATGCCTGGCTAATTTTTTGTATTTTTAGTAGAGACAGGGTTTTGCCACGTTGGGCAGGGTGGTCTCGAACTCCTGACCTCAGGTTATCCGTCCGCCTTGGCCTCCCAAAGTGCTGGGGTTACAGGCATGAGCCACCTTGCCCGGCCTTAAAAAATTATTTCTAACCTTTCTTGCCCTTGCTGCTTATTGCTAGAGATTACCAGCCAAAGCTGCATAGTGGTTAAAGCATGATAGAAAAGTAATTAAGCACAGGATCCCTGAGTCAGATAACCTGGGTTGCTGCCCAATTCCACCTTAGTCAACTCATTCCATCTCCACAAGCTTGAGGTTCCTCCTCTATAAAATGAAATCAGTAATTATACCTACCTTGTGGAATCACTGGGAATATTAGCCAAATAGTGTATATAACTGAACTCTGAAAAGCACCCCTTTTGTAAAACGCAGCTATTGATTAATTACTCACACATCTATTCATCAAGTACTTAACATGTGCCAAAATTAGTCCTAGACGCTGGAGATGTAGGTAGATTGATTGGTCTGAATTCTTTCATCTTTCATAGGGTAGACTAGATTCTATTGCTACAGAGATCCACTCGGTTTTGCTTTTTACTGAAACTCACTACTTTTAGACACTATAATTACTCAAAATTTAAAATGAGGGAACTAAGAGTGAGGAAACTGCAATTCATATGTGTGGTTACGTGCCTTATAACATTCTTTGGGCATTTTCTTATTACCAGATCCTCAGCAAAGCACTTTCATTCATTGCCCCATGTAATGCTCAAAATCGTCATGTGAAAGGAAGGTACTATCCTTATACTCTTTTTCAGGTATGAAAAGTAATTCTCCCAGATATTCTTTAGCTTTTCAAAAAGCTTCACAGCTGGTAAATGTCAAAACCAAGATTCAACTCAACTAGCTTTAACTTAGAAGTCTGTTATCTAATTTAAAACCTGATGGGTCTTGTGGTGCTATTTTGATGCTGCTTTTAAGAGTCCAGACCATTACCTTCCTGGTAGAACCATTCCCTGTTTCAAAGGCATCATTTGCCAATGACATTGATTCAAAAATATCTTCTGGAGCTTTCAGTCCTTGATATTCTCTAAAAGAAATTGGGATCTGAAGCTAACAACTGTCTAGCCCTTTACAGAAATTGGTAACGTAGATAATTTAAATACATAGTGGCATGCAGCTAGTACCAGGATGCTGTAAAACCATACACTAGGTATACCAATGGTTCTCAAACTTTATAGATCATCAGAGTCACTTGCATGGCTCTTTAAAGCCACCTCAAGCGTTCCTGATTCAGAAAGTGTGAGGGTGACCTCAAGAAAATGCATTCTTAACATATCCTCAGATGTTACTGAAACTGCTGGCCCAGGAAGCACACTGTGAAAGCTACATCTAGATCCACCCCTGTTGTCTCTGTGATGTTAGAATGTTTATTCACCCCTTGTGAGTATGAAGGCAGCTCCATGTAAATAAAGCTGTTATGATGTACAGAATGAGATAGCATGGGTGAAAGCTCTCCGAAAACAGAAAATAGTTAATCTGGCACATCTCAAGCTTTAGGGAGCTTCACAGTCTCCGGAAAGCTGGTTACAAATGCAGCATCTCAGAGTTCACCCCCAGTTACAGAAGGTCAGGGTTAGGATTCTAGAAACTTCCTTTGAAATGAGTTTCCCAGGTAATGTTGAAGCAGATGGTCTGCAGACTACCTTTTATAAAACCCTCATAAAACGAACACAAGTCCTAGAGCACAAAAGGCAATAGGTCCCAGAGCCCTCACTCTGAAGGCCAGGGTATGGTATAGAGATTGGACATTATACAAAATTATAGACTCTTGGATATTCCAGGACAGTAAAAGAAAGTGTATTTTAAATTGCTTTCATGGAAACATCTAAGTCAAATATTCGACTTTAGGGCCTTCAGAGTGAATTTTCCATGAGAAAAAAAGTGATATCATTTGAGATGAAAGAAAGCCCTAGGCCAGCATGCCCTAGAATCTTTCGATATAGAACAGACTTCGGAGTTAAGTGTGAATTGGAAATGTCCCAGATGATAGGTAGTAGGTAATCAGAACTATTACATTTTGCACCTGACACAGGTATTGCTTCCTCCAACAACGACAGCAGCAGAGCCTGAGCAATTTCAACATCTTAATCCCTTTCCCTTTCTTTCTGAATCCAGGGAATTTAGTCTAATTCTTCATGCCTTCCCTTAGGAATGATGAAGTGTCAGCTACCACAGAGAATATGCAAGTGGCTCAGTATAAGAAATGTTTGCTGCAATTCAGGGGACTATGTAATTGAGTTAATTTGTAGGAAACATGTTTACTTCCTGGACTGGAACTGAGAGTCTGACCATGGGAAGGTATCAAGCAGTAAGTACTAGGTGGACTCTAATGCAAATCATACATCACATGCTGCTGCAGGGAGCAAATTCCTTGCTCTTAATATTTTTATCAGAGTTGATAAAAATAATGGAAATTAAAAACCCTACTGTTGGATGAATGTGGAGGAGATTTATGTAAATCAACTGCATTAGGTAAATTGTTTGCAACACAAGCTGCTCAGAATGATATTCTCGGGGCTGATCGACAATTACTATGACTGAGAAAATGAAATGTTAATGAATTTTATCAGTGCTATTAACTTGGGTCCTCTTGACCAGGTAAGGGCTGTTATCAAACTGTAGTTGAATCTACAAAAAAGTGGGCCACATGTGTGGTCATCCTGTGACACAGGCACATTTAATACAACATGCCTGTATAGCAGGACTCTTCACTTTGACCTTTATTGTTGTCTTTTTCCTTCTTTTTAACAGTAATTAATCATCATGGAAGAAGATCGTGGAAATGTAGAGGTGCAAAATAAATTAAATAAAGTTGGCAAAATAAATATACAAATGACTGGTGATATGATCTGAATGTCGATATCTCCTCAAAATTTATTTATGTTGAAACCTAATACCCAATATGATCGTATTAAGAGATGGAGTTTTAGGGAAGTGGTTAAGTCATGAGGGATCCAAGCTCGTGAATGGCATCAGTGTCCTTACAAACGAAGCTTGAGGGAGCTCCCTTGCCCCTTCAGCCACATGAAGACACAGAAGGTGCCGTCTATTAGGAACGGGCCCTCACCAGACACCGAATCAGCTGGCACCTAGATCTTGAAGTTCCTATCCTCTAGAACTGTCAATAATACATTTTCTGTTGTTTATAAATTTCCCACTCTAAGGTATTTTTTAATAGCAATCCAAAAGAAATAAGACAAGTGAATAATGAATGGATAATCCTGTCACCCAGTGATAACTCATTTTAGTTGTCATGCTAAAATGCTCACTACCTTCTAATAATTTTAACCATGCTTATTGTTTTTAAAATATAGATTGTGATTTACATACAATTTTCATCATGCATCTGTGATAAATACTATACCACAAGTAATTCTCTACATTATTAAAAATATATTCATTATTAAAAATATCTTAAACTTTTCAGTTGTATGAATGAACTGTTACTATTCAAAGAGTTCCTCTAAGGGGTAATCATTTAGCATGTTTTCACTTTTGCCTCCTATAAATAAAAATGTGTTGAGCATTTTTAACAGCTGTATTAAGGTAAAATTTACATACTGTAGAAATCACCTGGATGAACACATTTTTATGAGCTTCTATCTTGCGTGTTTCAGTGTTTCCTAAGGCTAGATATCAGAAATTAACCAAGTAAAACAAAGGGCCTGATACATGTTTAGGTTCAAGACAAACTTTGCCAAATGCCCTCTACTATTGATTTATACTTTCGTCAGCAGAGTAGAGTGCTCATCTCATTCCACTCAGGTCAGAATGAATAGTATTATTATTCAAGATGCTTTCACTTTTAGGGAAAAAGTCAAGACATCAACATATGTGTTCAAAGAAATGGAAAGTGCATTTGGGAATTTTGTTTTCCACTTTCGATGCACTTTGAGTGTTTTTGTCATTTTCTTCCTTCTTGTTTAGTTGAGGTCATCTTCTTGTCAGCTTCTTGTTTAGTTGGGGTAATATGCTGTTCAAATATATTGCCTTTATTGAATCTGTTATAATAACCAAGGTAGAAAGTGGCAATATGAGTAACTTTCCTGCAACTCAAACAGCAGCCTCACCTAAACCAAGAAACCTCCAACTCTGGGTTCCTAGTCACGAACTACATTACCCTAGGCAAGGATTTAAACTTCTCTGAGCATTATTTTTCTCATAGCAAAAAGGAAAAAGAAATAGAAGATGATCAAGTTCTAGGCACTTAACCAGCAATACCAAAAAATTTAATAACATTCTATATTTGAATAATAGAAAACGATTTTTAAAATATTATTCTACCCTCTAATTCAAATCGCCCTTGTGAAAACTTGCTCTTAAAACTATCAAAGAATGGTAAAATAACAAATTATGTGTGACTTACTCTCATGACTTATCCCATTCTTCTAAGTCTTGCTGTGCTTAAAAAAAGAAAAAGGATGTGTAACTGTTAGTTATCTGCACTTTATATAACTTTTGATTCAAGTAACAAATAGCATTCCAGTTCTATGTATTAATTATGCCACTAAATTGCAAAGGAAAGAAGCCAATTCTAATGAATTGTAACCATAGTTTCTTTTGCATGTTACATATTAGAAGTGGGTAGCACTTTAAATTACCATACACAAAACAGCATATAATTAATTCTGAATAAAAGATAATGTATTCTTGCTAAATATGAGTTATTTTAAAATCTCTTAATGAATAACTAAGCATATGCCGTGTTGCACTGTGAAAATGTTTAGCATATGCCATTAGCGCCAACATTTTGCATTTATTATTGTATTTATTTTCAATAATAATATATTATTTAAGTGAACATACAAAAAATTTAATCACTAACATTCCGAATGTGGAAAATATATGCAAATTACAGGAAACTTTTTGGCTCCCCCTAAGTTGTCACTAAATAACTTTTTGGTGACATGGTGTGATTGCAATTTGCAATAAAATGAGAAAAATGGAAAAGATTGTTACTTTTAAGTGGCAGAACATATGCACAATGCATTTTAAAATTCAGATACGGAGATAAACATTTCTATTCTGAAAACTGACATGTTCTAAGTTTTCGCTTAATAGCAAAGCTGAAATCTAGACCTTAAGTGACACCTGATCTAGTATTGGGTTTATAATTTCCTTTCCAACATTGTGTTCCTGCTTTGAAAAGAATGTATACAGAAGAATGTCATCTTACAACTAACAATATTGTGTCTCTCAGCTGATTATACTGGATACTTCATTCTGCCCCTTATCACCATTACCACAGATACCACTATCACCACCACCAACAGCAAGAAAATAACAAGTCTTGGTCCAATCCTTTCTTGAGCCTTATTCTCCCCATCTACATCTTGATGATGCCTAATGTCCCTATAAATCAGCCATGTGACCATGGGCAAACAACTCCCCATCTCTAAGCCTTAGAACCCTCAGTTATGAAATAATTATACAACAGTTCTTCCCTCCCCCCCAGCCATTCCTGGGGTCCAACAGAAACATACAATAAAATAAGGTTTTCCCAACTCACATATGCTTTCTATTCTTACTTCATTTAAATTTGTAGCAAAAAATGTGGATAGTAGAAATGAATTACAATATCCTAAAGGCTTCAAATTAAAAAAAAAATGTAAAGTTTATTTTTAAATCCAAAGTTCTGCTTTTGTTCCAAAGGTGTGATGACTAATTCATCAGAAACAGACTGTACTAGAAGGAACCACTATTCCATTCTTTTCCAAACACTCCAGGTTTGGAGATATTTTAAGTGTGTTTCCTACTCGAGTACTAATATACAGTAATTAAAAATTGAAAATGAATAAAATTTAAAATTTAAACTTAAATTCCAGCCCTATGCAACTGCTGCTGGCATTTTGCTATAACTTCTCTACATGCTCTGATATATGCATAAGCGCGTAAGTATGTGTGTAGTAAGCTGAAGTCAGACTGAACACATAATTCAATGGCCTACCTTGTACCTCTTAACATTTTATCCTAAGCATACGTCCATGTAGCTACAACTTCTTTGTAATACTTCTAGTGACTGAATTATAGTTCACCATAAAAATATACCATAATTTATTTAAGAAATCTCCTCTTGTTAGATATTTAAGTTTTGATTTTTGCCATGACAGATATTTTTGTGCATCTAATTTTTAAATATTTCCACCTATTTATTTAGTATTAATTCCAGAAAAGTGAGATGATTATTGTAGAATCTCAGCAGAAGAAATATAATTACTTAAAAATAATGTTGGTGGTTTCTTTTCCATTTGAACACTCATTTTCTATGAATGCTGTTGATCATACCTCAGCACATCAATGTCCCTGAATCCCACATATCTCTTCTGATTACCGTTGTTACAATAGAAGAAAGATTTACTCCTGTGTGTCTCTTTCCTCTATAGATTAGGCCTTTCTTTCTTTCTTTTTTTTTTTTTTTTTTTGAGATGGAGTTTCACTCTGTGGCCCGGGCTGGAGTGCAGTGGTGCAATCTCGGCTCACTGCAAGCTCCACCTCCCGGGTTCACGCCATTCTCCTGCCTCAGTCTCCCAAGTAGCTGGGACTACAGGCGCCCACCACCACGCCCAGCTAATTTTTTGTATTTTTAGTAGAGACAGGGTTTCACCGTGTTAGCCAGGATGGTCTCAATCTCCTGACCTCGTGATCCACCTGAGATTAGGCCTTTCTTAAGAAAGATTTCTTAAATACCCTAGCCTCAGTTCCCTATTTAAAGTCAGGCACAGAGTAGGTGCTCAATAAACATTCACTCAATTGGCTAATGTATCTTTAAAATTATTTATCAAGCTCCCTCCTTGTCCCAGGGATAATAAATAATGTCACCTCCCCAGAGAAGTCTCTCTGGATCTACCTGAAGTCATTTCACCTCTCATTTTATTACACGACTCTGTTCATTTCCTTTTGGACAAATACCACAATCTGAGATTGTCCTGTCATAGATGTTGTGCCTCTTCCGATAGAATGCCATAGTCACAGATGGCAGGGTCTGTCCTCATCACTTACTTATCTCCATCCCACAGCACAGTGATTGCTACACTGCAGCCCCTCAAGGCTGAAAAGTCTCTTAGAGGTCACCAAACTTAGCTCCATTATTTAAAAAATACGTACACAGATGTCCCAAGTGGAAAAATTAGTTACCCAAGTTTTAACTAAAAATGACAGAATCTAGTTGAGAATTAAAAATTCTGGACTCCCAGGCCAATGTTCCTTCCACAGCTTTCCAGTGATGGCGACCTCACAGCCCAGAGCAGAAGACAGAAAGATGACCTCAATCCCATTCAGCCCAGGGAGACAGAAGTGCTTCGGGCCAAACTGATAGAAATCTCTATTCTTGGCTGTTAGAGGCACTATCTAACCCATGTCTTAGTACCACTTGACACCAAGCTTAATAGAGATGGGGTGGCTATTACTATCTTCTGCTTATTGGTGGGGATGCCTGAGACACAAAAGAGCTGAGGAACATGGCCACAGCCAAGTGGCCAAGCCCAGACCAAGTGTCAGGTGTCCATTCACCTAGTCCCCGGATGTCTCCTGTGTCTCTTGCAACTCAGCTCAAATCACAGGTTCCTTGTCTCACCCATGAACAGTTCCATCATCTGTTCATGGGACACTGAGGTTTCACCTCATCTTGAGGGACATTTTCCAGAAAAAAAAAAAAGTGTCTTGACCTTTCCTTAAAGGAAAAATAAATAAGAAATAAAAAGAACCCTGAAGTCAAGTCACTTATGTAGTGATGTGATGTACTTTTTAACAAATTCATTCAGCTTATAGTATTTACAAAATTACAAATTTCTCTCCTTTTTTTTTTTTTTTTTTTTGATGGAGTCTCGCTCTGTTGTCCAGGCTGGAGTGCAGTGGCATGATCTTGGCCCACTGCAACCTCCGCCTCCCAAGTTCAAGCAATTCTCCTGCCTCAGCCTCCTGAGTAGCAGGGTTTACAGGCATGTGCCACCACGCTCAGCTAATTTAATCTATTTTTAGTAGAGATGGGGTTTCACCATGTTGGCCAGGCTGGTCTTGAACTCCTGGCCTCAACTGACCTGCCTGCCTTGGCCTCCCAGTGTTGGGTTCCTTTTTTTTTTTTTTTTTAAGAATTCAGGGGAGGGTACTAAAGGCAAAAATTCCACCCTGGATGCTGTACTTGTTCACTATTTCTGAGACCCAAAGACTACAAGGAGCACAGTGATCCACTCCTAGGCATGCAAACACTGAGGCTAAAAAGGAAAATTCTTTGTCGGGGGCTGCAAAAGGAGATGGGTGACAGAAGTGCCCAGAACTCAAGGCTCTCTGTGGCTCTGAGCCTAATAAACTCAGAATAGTGGGGTGGTTCTAGAGCAATCAGTAGCTCTGGTACACTTCCCAAAACCCACACCTCTCAATACTATTTAATTAGGGATTATTTTTCAACATGAATTTTGAAGGAGACATGATCCTTCAAACCATAGCAGTGTGTGTTCGTGTACAAATATACACACACGTACACAGCAGTCATTTTAGCAAGCATCCATTCATCCAACAAAATAATCTACTACGTGACATTCACAGTGGTAGATACTAGGTATACAGAGATAAAATCATTATAGTCCCTACCCTCAAAATGCTAATAATCTGGAGAAGGATATGATTAAATTGGTAATTTCAGTATGTTCTTATACATACTATAATGCACACATTAAAAACACTAAAAAGGCCTCACTGAATGTCAAAATAAGAAAGCAAAATTAATTAGCGAGAAGTCTATCATTTGAATATATGCTCCTTGGATGAATATTAGGACCAACTCTGCCTTAATAAAAAATTACTATTTGATAGGGTTTAACTAAAGCTCTGAGCAAGCCTCCAGGAGAAAGGTGATTGGACTCCCAATGATTGGCCTTATGGAGAGCTCAAATACTAAGGCCTATTTACTGACCCATTTATTTAAGGCCTCTCCTTAAGAGAAGTCGAATGGCCTTCATAAATACCAGCAATGCACTAAGATTTAAACAAAGGGAAGTTTTAAAAAAGTAGGATGAAGGGAAAGTAAAAGCAAGGTTGTAAGATGGAGCAAAGTACTTCATTCTAAAGCACACCATAATTTATGACACATAGTGTTCTTTCCTAGCAACAAAAATAAACAGAAAACTACACACACACACACACACACACACACAGAGTAGATATGTATTTATATATAAATATGCAGGTGTATACATAGACACATCTCTTGGGTTGCTTAATTCAAACAAGGACCCAAGCATAGCAGTCCAGTTCAATAACCACAATCTCAGCCAGTGACTCTTCCATGGAATTTATAAAATCCTGTCTTAGTCTCAGCCTCTCCTTTGTACTCCTCTCTGTGTTTCTTTAACATGGTTTCATAATCCCCTCCCAGAAGGAGACACGATGATACTGACTACAAACAGAGGACTATAAAAGAATAGGATTAATGCCCTTATCAAGGGACTTAAAGGAGGAAATACACCTGTTTTCACCCCTTCCATCTCTTCTGTCATCTGAGGACACTCAGAAGGCATCATTTATGAGGAACAGGCCCTTGCTAGACACCAGACATGTGGCACCTTGATCCCGAGACTTTCCAGCTTGCAGAACTGCGAGAAAAAAAAAACATTCTCTTGGTTATAAATTACCCAGGATGTGGCGTTTTATTATAGCAGCGCAAAGAAATTAAGACATACCTGTCTCTATACAGGTATGTATCTATATTGCCATACACTGCACAAGCATGTTTCAGGTAAATCTCACCAGAACCTGTGAAGTTGTGTGTTACTACCTCTAATGCAGGTAGGTCATAGGCATATTCACATAGCTCCTAAATAGCAGACCCAGGGATTGGGTCCAGGTCTACCTCACTCCTCATTCTTTCCAGTCTGCAACATTGCGTCTCTGTATGACATCACAGTGAGTTTCAAGACAGAATTACAAGTATTGGTTGCATACAAAGATATCTCCAATCTGGGAGAACAGCTGGATAGGTGGGTATGGCCACCAACCACATCCTCACACTGTTGAGAGAAACAATGTGCTTTACATTACTTAACACTTGTGGCTTTTGATAAACCTACTCCACCATCTAAAGTTACTTCTAAATTAGGAAAACTATATAGTTTACTACATGTAATGATCAGTTTTATGTGTTAATTTGGCTAGGTTATTGTCCACAGTTATACAATTAAGCAATAATCTAAGCAATCTAGGTGTTATTGTGAAGGTATTCAGTGGATGTAATTCAAGTCTGTAATCAGTTTACTTTAAGTGTGGAAAATCCTCCTAGATTATCTGGATGGGCCTTATTCAACCAGTTGAAAGGCATTAAGAGCAGAACTGAGACTTCCCTGATGAAGCTAAAATCCCATCTGTGGACTGCAATGTCAGCTCTCATCTGAGAAGTCTAGTCTACCCTTCCTGCCTACCTGCCCTATGGATTTTGAATTTTCCCAGCCAACCTCAGTGCTAAGGTCTTAAAATATCTCCCTCAAGTTCATATGTTGAAACATAATCTGTAATGTGATGATATTAAAAGGTGGGGATTTTTAAAGGTGATTAGGCCAAGGGATCAATGCCCTTATAAAAGTGAATCAAAAGAGCTCCCTGCCTCTTCCACTATGTGAGAAGGCATTGAGATGGTGCCATCTATGAGGAATATACAGTAATTACAAATTGAAAATGAATACAATTTAAATTTTAAACTTAAATTCCAGCCCTATGCAATTGCTGCTGGCATTTTGCCATAATTTCTCTACATGCTCTAATATATACATAAATGCATAAGTATGTGTGTAGTAAGTTGAAGTCAGACTGAATACATAATTCGATGGCCTACCTTGTACCTCTTAACATTTTATCCCAAGCATACATCCATGTAGCTACAACTTCTTTGTAATACTTCCAGTGAAGTATTACAAGTATTCTTGTCTCTCCCTCATCAGACACAGAATCTGAAAGTGCCTTGATCTTGGACTTTCCAGCCTCCAGAACTGTAAACAATAAATTTCTGTTCTTTATAAATGATCCAGCCTAAGATATTTTGTTATAACAGCCCAAACAGACTACTATATGCTAAAATTGCTTAAGTCAATCTCTTACCATAAATATTTTGGGGGGTGTGTGTGTGTATGTGTGTATATATGTACCTATGTGTATATGTGCATGTGTATGTACATGTATGTATATGTATGTGCATGTATATGTGCATTTATGTGTATATATGTGCATGTGTGTGTATATATGTGCATGCATGTGTATGTGCATGTATGTGTATATATGTGCATGTGTGTATATATGTGCATATGTACATATATGTATGTGTGTATGTGTGTACATATATGTACATATATGTGTATATATACACAAACACATGCCAAATATATATACACACATATATATTATACATATTATATATATAACATATATACACGTATATACACCAACTATATAAATTTGGCATATGTATTACATGTATATATACCAAATATATGCAGTTTGGTATATACAAATATATATGTATATATTTGGGGTGTATGTGTGTGTATCCTGTTGGTTCTGTTCCCCTGGTTGAACTTTGACTAATTCCCTATGTATATATTAATATTTACAAATGGAAGCTTCAGAAAATTTCTGACTCAAGGAACTGGAATAGGCTATTCAGTCTCCTGACAATAGTCAGAAACAGGTTTTAACTCCCTTGAATGACAGTTGTATTCTTACCTGTATCCAAAGGTCAAATTTCAATTCGTTCAATAACTAGAAGACTATGCTTTCAGTTTGATTTTTTTTGACATGTTCTTGGCAAAAGCAGTTCACAGTAGTCTATTATTATGTTTTGTTAAAGGCATCATTGCAGAAGACTATGTGGATAATATCTTTTAAAGCCTCTTCTCGTTATTACCTTTCATCTGGTTGTTTCACACACACACAGACACACACACACAAACTCATTTCAGCTATTGGGAAAAACATATTTGTAAGTTTTCAAAATTGCTAGAGAAGTGATAATGGGCAAAATAATAACGTGTTGTAAAGAACAAGGTTTGGACTGCATGGGGACCTGGATTCCCAACTGGGTCATGTTGGACAAATTAGCTTCGTTAACCTCAATTTCCTCAAATGCAAAATGAAGATATAGCCAATCTACTTCATAAGTCTCTATAAATGGCAATTGTCATGACTGTTCAATAATGAATCTTTCAGATTGACCCTCATTCTCTAGGATAGGGCTTGTCGGCCTCAGCACTACTGGCACTTTGGGTCGGATGACTGTTTTTTGCAGAGGGCTGTCCTGTGCACTGCAGGACGTCTAGCGGCATCCCTGGCCCCTATCCACTTGATGCCAGCAGCATTCCCTCCCAAGCTGTGGCAAAACAAATGTCTCTAGATCTTGCCAAATGTCCTCTGGGGGCAAAATCACCACTGTTCTAGGAATGAAATTATTATTATTATCAGTAGTAGTCGCTTTTTATTTTTCTAAAAATGTTAAGTATAATATACACAAAGAAGAGCACAGCTCTATGAATTAGGAAACACACCTATGTAATCAGTCCTATAACAAAGAACAGAAAAGTAGTATCTCCCCCACAACACATGGGAATCCTTTCACATTCTCTACTTCCAGTCCACTACTGGGGACTTTTGATCAGAAAAGTTAAGATAAAAAATTTTAAAAAATAAGAGGAAATTCAGCAATTGAGTCTGTAAATTGGTTTTCTCTGTGATTTTGCCCAATAACTAAGCTCTGCTAGAATGACAATCTAACCAGAAACCATCAAAAAAGAGCAGGTGAGCCAATCAAACTCAGCCTAGGATTGCTTGGATTATTGGAGTAACACAAGGATGGCAACCCTTATTGATTCTTCCTTCCTACCAGAAGACTCAGCTTGCTCAACACAATGGAGAAAATCAATTATCAAAATAGGTCAACTATGGAAGAGAAGGCCATGAAACTGGGTAGGGCAGCAGCTGGAAGAAGCAACTGACCAATGGGTATCTTCAGGGAAAGAACAGGGGTAATGAGAGGTTCAATATTTACTATTGAACCTCATATTGCTACCACATCCCTCTCCCTGTTAATCCTTAAATTCCTTGGATACTAAGGGATGACAGAACAACAAGCTAGAGTTAACAGCATCAGATACTACTGTAAGATAAACCTTCTAGTCTAGTTACATGATATATTCAAATACTACTCTAGCAGCAAGGAAATATGGGAGCAGCTGGCCAGACTGACCCTCCTTCTCTGGGTATGTAATACATGTGCTGTTGGGAATTTATCAAATTACCCTCATTTGTCTATGAGATGCTGGAGAATTGCAGATTGCAACTGTGTCTTTGTGTGTGTGTGTGTGTGTGTGTGTGTGTGTATGTGTGTGTGTTTTAGAGACAGGGTCTCACTATGTTGCCCAAGCTGATCTCAAACTCCTGGGCTCAAGCAATCCTCCCACCTTGGCCTCACAAGTTGGCTGGATTACAGGCATGAGACACCATGCCCTGCCTCTGTCTTCATTTTTAGTATCCCCCGTAGCATCTCCTATTGGGTCTGGAATATCATAGGTGCTTATAAAATGCCTGTTACTTAAGATAAGAAATTGTGTAATGAAGGGTGAACCTCACTAGGAACTAAAACTGCTGAAGTCCTGTTCTTGTCTCTGCCACTACTATGCCATGTGATTTGGTGTGTGGGGGGGGGCGTGTAATCTTTTAAATTTTTCTAAATATCAGCACCTAAATCTGTTTAAAAAAGGTAAGAATAAAATGACCTTTGAGGTCACTTTCAGATGTCTATTATATTTGATATATTGAGCAGAGAACCTGAAATTACAGATGTGCTTTATGATCGTCTATTTTCTTAGTCACGCATTCATTCATAATTTCAGTCACTTACTAACCCTTTAATTCACCCATCCAATAAAACTGGGTATGATGACTTGTGAAATGGAATGCCAATCTAAGTCTTATGGAATCCATTGCTACTGGGAACAGCACATAGACAGCTGTACGATAACAAATTTTATATTACAGGGTGCCATGATCTCCCAAGGAGAGTAGACAATACAAGTGAAAACATGGAATATTTAAAAAAACAGGGAAGGTCTAGGGAAGCCAAATATTAATTAATTCACCCACTCATCTATTCATGTCATCCAACAATTTTGAGGACCTATGTGGTAAATGTTGTTTTTCCTTGTCTCAAGTGCACTGTCAATCACAAGAATGTCAATCACAAGAACCCAGGAGGTGGAGGTTGCAGTGAGCTGAGATCGTGCCACTGCACTCCAGCCCGGGTGACAGAGCGAGACTCTGTCTCAAAAAAAAAAGAAAAAGAAAAAGAAAAACCAAAAGATAGTGAATTTGAGGAAACTGGAGTAAGGGGGCAGCCAGGGGCATCCCCCACCAGAATGGCATTCATTGGTGATATCTACAATGAGTAGACAACCACTATGTGTAATGATCTCTGAAAAAACAATTCCATGCCCTCTATAGCTAACACCTCTTATCAAGAGAGCAGTTCTGATTAAAATTTAAATTTTTCATCCTAAGATACACATTTAATTGCTTTTCTAATATTGTCAAAGGTAAAAAATCTGATAACTTTCTTCCTTAAAGTAATTCCTCAAATATGTGTAGGCTATATTCTTCCAGGCATAGCACCTTAAAGCTTTTATCCATTACTCAGAGGAACTATGTTCTAATAACATTTCCATTCCAACCACTTACACAAACTTGTTCTCCACATTTCTTGGCCTCTCAGAACCCCAAGAGATGCATACCACTCTCCTAATCCATCACTGCTGAGACAAACCTTCCTTGCCAAGAAGACACCAACCAATCATGAGGAGAGACAGGCATGCACAAGCAGGGCACCACAGCCAAAGGCACAGGTTCTTCTCTGGGCAGAGCCCTGACCTCACCTGTGATGCTAGTCAAACTCCCTTTCCTCTTTGGAGCTCTCCTTCCACATTAGGGGACCCCACTCCCAGGACAATTGTGGGGATTCCAGGTCATCAGTTTGGGAAAATATGAATTGTGATACTAATATCTTGCCCTACTTTCCTATCTCCATTTATTCATTCCTTCTTCCTCATTTTTATTTTTTCTATTTTCCTTCTTCCTCCCTTCTTCTCTTCCCTCCCTACTCACCACTTTGTAGGCCCACCTCCCGTTATGGTAAATACCAAGGCCATCACTACCATCTTCCCATGAGCAGTGCTCCTCAGCCAAGATGATGACTATCTTCCTCAAGTGTCAAGGCCACTTCCCAATACATCACATTGCCATGTACTATTGATCACATTTATCACTACTAAAAATTATTTTTTTTGCTTGTTTTCTTTCTATGGTCCACTCCCACAAACTAAATATAAGATCCATAAGAATAGATACTGTGTCTACCTTGTCAACCCTTATATCCACAGCCTAGCTGATTTTCAGTGTGTATGACTTTTGCTAAATGAATGAATGGATGGATATTCTGATAAATGGGTGGATGGGCAGATGACATATCCTTAGTCTGATGGGTTTTTTGTTGTTGTTGTTTGTTCCAGGGACATCTTTACTCACAGTTATGATGACATATTGCATTCATACAATATAGACATGTATTTTTAAAAGTAAAATTATTCTCAGGTTGCATAATAGAATTAAAAGTGCCAGAATCTTTGTTTTGCACAATGATTGCAAGTTCACACCTCCAAAAGATGCCTGCAGACAACAGCTAATATGACCTTTAAGGAAAATTCTGACTCTAAGAACCAAAGATACTGTTTGAATTAAAACAACTCTAAAAGTCTAAGTTTTAAAAAATTCATGTTGAAAATCCATTTCTGCACTGTTTAGATTTCTGTGTAGCTATAGACCCAAAATCTTACTCCCAATTTGTCTCATTGAGTCAACAGTTGAAGAGAGTATGAGGAAATATTTCTAATGGGATCATGTCTCTTGCAACATCTCCATATACACTCTCCTAAAAAATTCACTTACCTCCCTCTTGGGAAACCTGTGGAGGAAACTCTTACTTTGGAGAATCCCAATAAATCACCCTTCCTTTACTTATGACTGTAATACATTAACTCTGGACTTGCCCATATGACCCTGGCCTGTAGCCAAAGGGATATAGACAAGCATGATGCAAAGAGAACCATAAGCACCCTTGCATGCTGCGATTTTTGTCCTTTTGAAACATATGTTCTTGAGATTTATCCTTTCCAAAGCCAACTACCATGCTGTAAGTCAAGTAGCCCCATGAAGGTGCCATGTGTTAGAGACACTGAAGCTTGTGTCAATGATAGTTCACCCACCCTCTGAAAGTCATGATTATCCCTGGTTACAGATAAGAAATATCCTATTCTTGGCCATCCTCTTAGTATGGATCCTTCTGTTGAACCCAACTTTGGGGTGGAGACTCAGGACAGGAGCAATGGAGCAAAAAATGCAAGAAGATGGCTCCAGCAGCTGTGGTTTAAAAGTGTGGGAGCTGAGATGCAGCAAAAACACTGAAACTGAGTGTTATCTGTCAAGGTATTTTGGTTCTCTACTGCTGTCTATCAATTCACCCACAACAACTGCAACCTGGAGCCAGCCCGTCTCTCTGTGCTCTCCTCTTGTCACTCTCCACCCAGTGCCTACACATGCACATTCATGCAGGTGCCTACCACATGGCCCAAGCACCATGGCACACCTCCCGGGTGCTCATATTTTTTGCGTTCCATTGAAACTCTAAACTTCACAGGAATCTGATTTCCTAGATAACCTGGGTGTTGGAAGCAGCTTGGTTTGTTGAGTTATCACATACTCTCAGTTAGCTTTGGATCTTGCAACCTGCTAGATGCTTATTTAGGAAATAAACACATGTTTTAAACAATTGTGTATGAAATGAGAATAAGCATGAGACAATGTAAGTGAAAGCATTATAAATTCACTGATGCCAGGTGGTAACAGAATTGTTATATTAATGGTATTATTTTTTCATCATTGTTGTAATAATCACCATCATTATTAAGGTGTTACAATATTATGGAAAGAGGTCTACACAAGGAAATAAAATATGTTAAATCTGAATTCAAGCTCTGCATTTTACTAGCTTATGTGATGGTAAGCATGTTATATAATCTGATTTTAACTTTTTTGTCTGAAAAATAGGGATGGTAGTATAGGATTATTTTGAAGATGAATTAGATAACATGACAATATGCCCAACAGTGTCTCCCTCACCAATAGTAGTTTTTAAAAAATCTGTATAAATGTATTCTTCAAAAGTTGAGACCTGCACTATCTGTAAGGTATCCACTAGCTACATGCAGCTACTGAGCACTTAAAATGTGCCTAGTCTCAACTGAGATGCATTAGTATAAAACACATTCCACATTTTAAAGACAGTATAAAAAAGATATGAAATGTCACATTAATAATGTTACATTGATTATAAACCAATAATTTATATTATGTTATAATATGTTGTATTGTGTTACAGTTTTTATATATTGGCTTAAACAAAAGAAATTATTAAAGTAAATATTAGCTATTTCCCTTTTACTTTTTTAATTTGACTGCTAGAACATTTTAAACTAAATATGTGAATGACGTTTGTGGTTTGTATTATATTTTTATTGGATAGCACTGGGTTAAAGAGTTATCATGAAATTACAATTATAAACATATAAAAGCTCAAAAACAAAGGATTTGGTGGAGAAAATTGAGTTCTTATTTTCAGAGGTATGCAAATATGATTCCTGCTGGGAAGGAAAGTATTATCTATGCCAATTTCCTTTAAAAGTGAAGCATGACACCTCTATAAGCAGAGGAAAGGTTCTCTTCCTTATACCCAGGTGAAAGTTCAGTTTGGAAGAGCAGCAATAGATTAGTCAATTTTAGTAAAGGGAATGGAAAGGAACAAATGGGTTTGGAAACACTGAGCTTGCAGACAAATTCCACATTGTCACTCACTAGCCATAGAACCCAGAGTTAAGATGTATAAACTCATTGAATCTCTTTCTCTCTATAGAGAAGAAATACTAATATACTTCTAACTCACAAGGTGATAGCTAGCATTTATTAAGTCCCATTATGCACTTGGCTTTTTGTAGGTAGGTGCCACTGTCATCCCAAGGTAGACAGAGGGAAATCAAAGAAAAAAAAAAAAAAAAAACCAGAAGCATGTAATATGCACATGGACACAACAAAAGACTGGGGGCAGTGGAATCTGTTTTGGTATAAACCCCTTTGGCACTGCGCTTTTAATCACTGCTCTCTATTCAGATTAGTCTTTTAAGGCTATCCTGGGAATGGAAGGAGACAATGAATGTGAAGCATATACCAAGATCATCAAAAGAATGTTCCCGATTTATATTGCTGTTGTGAAGGCATAGTGAATTATGGAGAGGATGTAAGATTTAAATCACTCTGTGCCCCATTTGTTCATTCAAAGAAAGACCCAAAAAGACAAGGAAATATGTAAGCTGACTTTGCAAATTCTGTTGTCTTGGTAGTATTCTCGATTTCTTAAGAATTAAATATTTGGGGGAAATACATTCAAAAGTTAATTTATGAAATATAAAGCCAAAAGAATTCTGGCCTCACAGATAACTTAAAAGCTTTAAAATCAGCTCCTGCATGGCCAGTAAAATAAATATCTGAGGTCCTCCCAGTTCTTCCTGAAATGACTTTGAATCTCTCCGCCCACGTTTGCAGCACCAGCATCAAGTTACAATATTTTTTTTAACATAAAGCATACACTTCATAAAGATTGAGCTATTTATATAAAGACTGGGTTTTCTTTTTGTTGTTGTTGTTTGTTTATTTGTTTTTGGAAGAGGTTTTAGTGTTTGTGTTTTTGTGAGGGGCCCAGAAAGCACTGAGAATTAGGAAAAGGCTGAACCAAATATAGAGGGAGACTGGGAAATATTCCCAGCTGGGACAAACCAGCTGCTAGCTATAATCCCTGTGAGTTTCCCAGGGGGCGCACTTGGATCTAGCCTACTGGATAACCTCCATCAACACATTCCCACAACACAAGGCACCTCCCAGGGCAACAGTCACATCCCTCTGACTATCCAACCTGACACCTCTGCAACAGACATGATTGTTTCTGACAAACTCATTTCTTGTTCAAATTGATATGAAAATGAAAGTTGGATTAGCACAATTTCTCACATTTGAGAGCATGTGCATGAATAGTATTTTCAATGTTGCCTTATAGTAAACCCAAATGAGCTTTGAAAGCAGGTGCAACAATGCAGGTAAAGTTGATATTTTCAAGATCTCTCTGCTTTGCATCCAAATCTGCCCTGCAAGGTGAAAGCACACTCAGTGGGCCAAGCTGACACAATCAATGTCACTCTCTTAGAAGCAGACCATCTTCAGAAAGAAATGTTAATCGAATTGTTTCCCATGCAAATGTAAAAACAGGGGAAACAATGCTATAGAAGATAGTATCAACATTTTTCAACATCAAGCAAAGACAGGCAATTCTTGAAGAGTGATGCTATTAACATGAATTTCATCAATTCACAGTCTTACCCACAATGCTTTTCTTACTTGCTTTGTTTTCACAACTGTTCCTTGGAGGACAGGTTTGGGGGCCTCTTTGCCAGAACTGAGAACTATGTTCTGAGTTTCCAGGAGCCTACTATCAACTTGATTTTCATTGCCCAAATAAAATTTTGAACCCAGGAGCTGTGTTAGGAGAATAATACACGTATTCTCTGGGTCAAGTCAGTGTGACCGAAACTTCTTCTTGGACTTTTTTAACAGAGCTCAACTGTTTCACCCAATACCTCCTGTAGGGAGGCAATGTTCCATTCTAATCCTCTTATTCTACCAAAGAGGAAACTTGAGTCCACAGGAGAGGAGTGAGTTCCTTCTTGTTAACAGTGAGTGGGATGGGTAAAGGGTTTGACCTGGTGGTCTACAGATGAAAATGTTACACGAATATAAGAGTTGATAATACAAAACATAGAAACCTTCGTGGACTGTGTCTCTTTGAACAAAACTTTGCCATCTTGGTCTTTGCTATCACATTTATTCTGAAGACCTGCCTTAGAGTGCCAAATTTCATGTCTCTTAATGTCATCCTCAAATTTGGTGTAGATTATTCTTTATCTCTTATAAATCTTGTTTCTTATTAATATGCATTGGAGAAGCTGCAATGGGGCTCCCTTTTTGACATGAAACATACAAGATCTTAATGCTGCATAACAGAGAATGTATAGTACCTATTGATGGACAAAAACTGAATGTATACATCTTCTTTCAACAACCCTTCAAAACAAAGTGTAAATCCTGGGTGCAAGATAAATGTTCTGACATGACACTCTTGGTAGCATCTTCCCTTCACGTATGCCAGCGCTGGACAGGAGCCAAACTCTCAGGAGAGAACATGGATCTTGGAAACACAACTTCTTTCTGCCTAACACATCTTTTTAAATATTTAAGTTTTATGAGCACATCACAGAAAACATAACACTTGGTGTCATCCTTAAATAATTCTGGGTGGGGAGAGTGCCAAGAATCCATCAATCTTGTATGCCTGAGAAAAGTCATGAGAAAAGGTTTCTGGATCTTTCAGGTCCTGAATTTAAATCATTTGCAGCTGTCTACCATGTGATCTCAGGCTCCCATTTATGGAATTGGAAAGATGAAATGAGATAACCTATGAAAGGCCCAGTCCCAGGCCATCAGTAAGCACTTCCCGATTATCAGTGGTAAGTCTCATGGACCTACCCTTGAAAGCATCTTAAGTCTGTCTCCCTATAACAGAGCAATGAAGAACACGGGATCTCTTGGCTCAAAGCCCTGCTCATCCACTTATTAGCTGCATAATATTGAGAAAAGTTGCTGAATTATCCTGGGTCTTGATTTGCATATTCTATAAATGGATAATTATAGCTTCTACCTCATTGAGACTGTCCTGAAGATGGACTGAGATAATTCATGGGACGTGTTGAATACAGTGTGTGCATAGAGTAAATGCTCAGTCCACATCAGCTATTATAACTGTGCTTCTACCCTCGTGTTGGCTTCATCCTCTCCACCAGTGAAGTGAGTGCCAGAGGGTACTCACAGGAGTACTCTCCCTGTGAATTTCCCTGTTTAAACTTTCTGTCTCTTTCTATCAGTTCCTTTCAATGTGGTCCAGAAATCATTTAATAAAGCATGCTTCAAATCCTGTAAAACTTCCTTGGGACCTAGGGAATAAAGTCCAAAGCTCTAAATTTGGTATGGAAAGTATCCCATAAAGGGTTTCAAAATGATGTCTCACTATCACTCTCTGCTTATAAACTCTGCTTGGGCAAAGCAAACCTGTGCATTCACATCCAGGTGTGCTTGTCTCCATGATTTCTTCTCCAGAATGCTGAGAAGCAATGGTTCGAAAGTGCCATGCCAAGTGATTTGTGGAGGAAGATTTCAGAGCCAGGCCATTTCGAGCTGGAAAGGACCCAAAAGGCCACTTTACAGATGAAGAAACTGAGGTTAATTGGCTTTCTCAAGGCCACACAGCTATTTATCAGCAATGCCAGCATTGCAAGAGCTGATCTGCCTAGAGGAAGGAAATCACAGGGCAGCCTATTAGGGAAAATTTGTCAGCAATTGACCACAAACTTGCTGACAGGTGATCTTTCCCCAATCACAAGAAATGAGACAGAAGTTATGCACCCAATAAGAAAAGGACACTAGGCACGTCTCTCAGTAAGTGAAAACTGTTGCTTCTCTGGTTTGCAATACAGGGCACAGGAGGAGTGGGGGTGATAGAGAGGGGGCAGCTACAATGACGCCTCAGGATCTGATCCGTTCCTCACTTCAAAGATGTGACTTCTCAGGCTGCGTTAGTCTCCTGATTAATGCTCCCAAATGCACTGCTGAGATTTGCTGAAGTTGAAGGTTCCCTGCAATGATTGCAGCAGGAATGGTGATGAATAAAACACAAGAATCACCAATGCATTAGTTGGAAGGCAAGCGTCCCCAGCTCTAACTGCTAAATTGCAATTTTTACTCTAAGATAATAATACTAATAGGGACACTCCATTTATAAAGTGCTTTGTAAGCTCCCTCAAATAATAATAAAAATGAAAATTATATCTTATACTATATAGCAGTGTCTATGAAGAAGAAAGTGGAGTGAAGTTGTTCAAGATAGATCTCCCTTTACTACTGGAATATTTTGGCAAAGTATTGAGATTTAGAATTGTTTGCATAAATGAAGCACTTCACCCTGATTTTCAATTTGGCTTTGGATTTAAATGTAGTTTTGCTGGGGCTATCAAATCAATATTTAAAAAAAAAAAACTTTTAAACATGTGGCTTTAATAAGTAGACAATGGAAAGTTGATTACTACTGATATTTTACTAAGCTACCTATATAGCTTCACCTATGTTTGGTTAGTCCTCTTTGAGTAGTGATCTGAATTTGCGTTCATAGTGACCAGGCAGGGATTACCACATAGAAATTGAGATGAGCTGGGCGCAGGGGCTCACACCTATAATCCCAGCAATTTGGGAGGCTGAGGCAGACGGAACACTTGAGGTCAAGAGTTCAAGACCAGCCTGGCCAACATGGTAAAACCCTGCCTCTACTAAAAATACAAAAATTAGCTGGGTGTGGTGGCACATGCCTGTAGACCCAGCTACTTGGGAGGCTGAGGCAAGAGAATCGCTTGAACATGGGAGGCAGAGGTTGTAGTGAACCGAGATAGCGCTGCTGTACTCCAGCCTGGGTGATAGAGTGAGACTCTGTTTCGAAAAAAAAAGAAATTGAAATGAATGGCTCCAAGAGTACTGTTCAGTTCAGTGATAACTGGGTTAAATTTGGGCAAGGAGCTGTCTCAGCTACAAAATCAAAGCCCTTATAAGGTTGTACTCTCTGACCCATTAGACAGGCTACCATGTCTCAGATGCTCTGAGACCTTGGGCTTCCCCTGCAGACTTCACTCCCTGAAAGAGTAAAGCAGATTCCTTTCAAAGATGTATCAGAAAAGTTGTTGTGGGATGGTATGAGACTAACTCCAAAGAAAGTTTTTAGCTGTGTGTCCTTGCTGCCCAAACTCGCCCAACTGTATGCACTGACAACTTCCACTGTTTACCCAATAATTGGGCCAACACAGAAGCTATACAGTTAAGAAGGTGTGCAGACTGTCCCCTCCAGAAGCTAAGATGCGACTGGAGGCCACTTGTCCATTCTTATGGGGTGATCCCCTTTCATGCACCCATCAATGCCAAGAGTTCCTATGTATTCCAGCTTTTGAGATTTTTGCATTGGCTCCTTGGCTAGAGTCCATAGAAAACTTTCCCACAGAACTGGATGTGTCCCTTACAAGAGATCATTTTCCATCCACATGCCAAGCTATTATGCTGCCTGCCATAGCTGCCCTTGGAAATGCCACCTCATCCACTGAGCTATATTACTGGACTTCTACCCAGGTCCTGACACCTGCCCAATATTTGCTCAACACAAATTGGACTATCCAATGTTTGTTTGTTTGTTTGTTTGTTTTAAGACAGGGTCTGGATCTGACACCCAAGCTGGAGTGCAGTGGCGCAATCCCAGCTTACTGCGGCCTTGACCTCTCTGGCTCAAGCAATACCTCCCGAGTAGCTGGGGACTACAGGCACGTGCTGCCGTGCTCAGCTAATTTTTGTATTTTTTGTAGAGATGAGGTTTCATGGTATTGTCCAAGCTGGTCTCAAACTCCCGGGCTCAAGCAATCTACCTGTCTCAACCTCCCAAAATGTTGAGATTATAGGCATGAGTCACTGCACCCAGCCTATTCAATGTTTACTAAAACCGCCTTCTGCTCCAACCTTACACCCTATCTGACTCTCAACATTCTATTTGGCCTTTGAGAAGCACTCAAAAGCCAGATATCTCATTCAATAATGCAGCAGATATTGTTTCTCATAACAGTCCCACAAGGATATGTGGGGAAATGAAAACTTTCGGGTTTCTTAGTTGAAAGCAACAAAAATAGACTCTGGGCAGCATAGTCTTTGCAGGAAAACTGAAGAAAGAGGCTCAGAAAAACCCCAGGTACCTAGGAAGCCTGGGCAGTTAGAAGCCCAGGCCAGACTCTGCCATAGAACGAGAAGAGTGAAGGCACCACGGTTGTCCCCGCTGGACATGGGTGGCTATGGGTTATTTTACCACCTCTGTGGCCCCTGGAAATCAGATGCTGTACAGCCACTGCTCCAGTGACCAGAATGAGTTCTCCGTGGCCAATGATGTGTGTGTGTGTGTGTGTGTGTGTGTGTGTGTGTGTAAGATACTGAATCCAAATTTAAAACACAGGGGTTTGGTGCTGAGTTGGCATTCTAGCTTCCAGGAAAGTTAGGGAATCAACTCTCTGGCCCTTTAAGCCCTTGGAGTAGAAGGAACTCTCTTCCTCCTATACAGATTCTTATTGGGGTTATTTCCTAAACATAGGAAGGTGGTTCTGAGGCCATGCAGCCAAACAATTGAACAAGCAAACAAAATGACAAACATGTGCTAAATGGAATGAGTAACGCATGGAATGTTGTCTTCCATGGTTTTGAATCACTCAACTAGAAGTGTGTATATATATATATAATATATGTGTGTGTATATATGTATATATGTATATGTGTATATATATGTATATGTGTGTGTGTATATATATATATATATATATCAATCATATGGTTTAACAAGACTCTGTCCCTGCTCACATCAGGGTATTTTCATTGCCATTGCTTTGTTCTGTTTTTACAAGGCAAGGTTGGAACTGAGGAAACCAACCCATAGCATGAGACTAGGAGGGATGACAGATATGCTGAATAACAGACTAAAGATTTAAATTTTAAAATATTTCAGTAGACTGGATCAATGGACCAAACTCAGCAATATGAAAAGTAACAGCAACAAGAATAACAGAAACTCCATTCCATTAGCTGTTTTAAACAGTTTTATAGATTAATATCATTTAATATCAGAGCTATTCTAGAAGGCAGATACTGACACTAACCCCAGTGCGATGGGGAAATTGAGAAGCAGATAAAGAGACTTGCACAGCTGGTTAGTGACATGGTCACGCCTGGAAGCAGGGAAGCCTGACTCCAGAGCCTGTGCTAACACCACTGAAGGTGACTTATCATGTCTTATGTGCACAGGGACAGGTGGGGAAATGCAGCTTAACAGCAGCATGTAAGGAAAAACAAATAAACAAATAAACTGTAGAGCATAAGTCCTCTGGGTGATGTGGCTGGCAATAAAAGCTAATGTAATGTAGCCTCAGGCCGCAATAAAAGAAGTGTGTAGAAGGGAGTTGATAATCTAGAGTCTAGCTGCCTAGATTTCTGGCTTCAGTCCTTTCCTCTGAGGAAAGCTAGACACACACACACACAAATGGGGAGTTCAATCTGGAAATTTTAAGACTGGGGAGAGGGCACCCTGGAAGACAACTTAAAGAATGAATAATTGCAACAGGGCATGGTGGCTCATGCCTGTAATCCCAGCACTTTGGGAGGCCAAGGCGGGTGGATCACAAGATCAGGAGTTCGAGACCAGCCTGACCAACATGGTGAAACCCCGTCTCTACTAAAAATACAAAAATTAGCCGGGTGTGGTGGCGCACTCCTGTAATCCCAGCTACTCAGAAGGCCGAGGCAGGATAATCACTTGAACCCAGGAAGCGGAGGTTGCAATGAGCCAAGATCATGCCACTGCACTCCAGCCTGGGCAACAGAGGGAGACTCTGTCTCAAAAAAAAAAAGAATAAGTGCAGTGTGGGGGAAGAATTACATCTATCTTGCATAGCATCATAGGCTATATCAAAGAGCATAACCTTTGGGAAGATAGTTTGGCTCAACTGAAGGAAGCATTTCCAACAGTGAAGGTTCCCAATGTCTCAATGGTTTGCATAAGTGGGTAATGAGTTCCATATCACTAGCAATGCTACAACCACTACCAGGACATGGTAGCAATGATTCAAGGACCTGATGGCAGAGTTTGTTGGTCTAGGTGGCCTCTGTAGTCTCTCCCTATCATGTAGGAGTAGAATTCTGTTATTTCTTCCCCAAACCACCCTTGATCACTAAACTGGATGTGACTTGTCCTTCCTATGGCCCAATTTAATGCTTCCTTTGGGGCCCTTACAGTATGACGCCTTGAGTTTTAATCAACAGGCCTAGTATTCTCTGTGCTGTTAATATTGTCAGCTCTCTGAAGGGAAGCCCTTGTGATTTGACCTCTTCTGTTTGCCCAACCCAGGACCTTTCATTAATGATAAAGAAATGAGTTTGAAATGAATTTCAAACCAAACCCTGCCAAAGTGTCCTCTATAGGCTTGGCAGTGGCAAGATAAGGATATCATTCTTACTCTGTTCTTTACAGAACCTTGGAATGGAGTTAGTAATAGGAGGTGACTATAAAGTAGGACAGAGCTTAAGGCCAGGGCCAAGTGTTGCATTTTGCAAAGTATTATCAAACAGAATATGAAATGACACTGGACTGACCACGAACTTCCAAATAAGAGATTCATGTAAAGTCTTGTGTTTAGGGCTCACAACTTAACTGCCCAAGGACATCAGAGGGCGCAGCTTTACATAAACAAATGAACTAATGATATATTTACAAAGAAATCAGACCACAGGTACAACTATTAAAATAATCAATTAAAAAATGACTTTTGGCCAGGCACACTGGCTCACACCTTGTAATCCCAGCACTTCGGGATGCTGAGACGGGCAGATCACGAGGTCAGGATTTCGAGATAAGCTTGACCAGCATAGTGAAACCCCATCTCTACTAAAAATACAAAAATTAGCCAGGGGTGGTGGCACATGCCTATATTCTCAGCCACTCTGGAAGCTGAGGCAGGGGACAGGGGAATCACTTGAACCCGGGAGGTGGAGGTTGCAGTGAGCCGTGACCTTGCCATTGCACTCCAGCCTGGGCAACAGAGCAAGATTCTGTCTCAGAAAAAAAAAAAAAAGACTTTCGTTTGTAGATAGTGAAAAGAGATTGGGTTAAGAGCCTCAAGAGCACAGTTCTGTTCCATTAGACCCTAAATTACCGTGGGATCTTGGGCAAGTCCTGGTTCCTCTCTGGGTTCCTGAACCCTCATCTCTAAATGAAGGTTGACTGGAATAGCTAATGATTCAGTTAATGACTTCATACATCCGATTCCTGAGAATTCTACTTGGTAAAATGGAGTCCTCAGCCCTCCTTAGAGAAAGCAGTGGTTTGAAGTGGTTAGACAGTCTGCAATAGGGAACGTGATTTAAGATGCCACGTGGTAAAGTGGGCAGTGACAACATGGAGTGGAAGCAGACGGGAGTGATGAGGATGGTGAGAGGTCTGGCAACTGTACCTCATCAGATTAGTTGACACTCTGAATGGTGGGAGCAGCCTGATATGGTGACTAAGCTTTAGCATCTGATGCTTGGGTTACAATCCCAGCTTTATCAGTTACCAGCTGTGGAACGCTAGAATACGTGATTTCCACCGCACCCCTCTGCCTGCCCCCCATAAGATGCTGGCGACAATCTTAAGTAGCTCATGAGGGCATTGTGAGTAAATCTCATATTATACAGAATGTTCTTAGTACAGTGCCTGAAACTAACAAAGTGTTCAATAAATGCAGGGTTTTAACTATTATCAAATACCAGGTTCCAAACAATTGCAGAGCCTTCAAGAAAAGGAAAAAGTGAAGCGGGGGTCAAAATGTAACTATTGGGAGAAAGTTACCAAAAAGGTTATTTCAGCTCCTTCTTCATTAAAATGGAGTGCTTTTAATGACTGGAGTTAATGAATCACCTGTTCACCTCCTGGTTTCCCTGAGCGGTAGTTAGCAGGCTGTCATCAGGACATTTAAGAAGCTGTAGGATTATTGGGAAAACAAAAAAAAACCTGCTGATAAGGGAGTTGGATCAGAGGATCTCAGAAGCTCCCATTACAGGTAAAATTTGAGATTTTGTAGGAGCTGAGGACTGAGCAGTCAGACCAGCTCTTCTGTGTCCTTCTCCAGAGAGTGAAGGAGGCCCAGGCTTGAGACATGCACCAAACATAGTGGAAAACTGAGCATTTAGAGTCAGAGCAGGTTTGGGAAGCCAGCTTTCCTTCTCCCCAGACTCATGAGCTTAGACAAGTGTCTTAAATACCCTCTGAGAGTCATTTTCCTATTTGTAAATAGAGATGAAAGTACCTTCCTCTCGGGGTGTTGTACACACTAAATGAGGTACCTAGTAGAGTGTCCAGCACACAGTAGGATCTCAAAAAGTTGTCTCTCTCTCCTTCCTTTTCCCCAGCGAACACAGACAGATATTCCCTTTCATTGCAAAGTGCAGGCAGGAGGGAATGCCAGCCTGGGGCAAGAACAGATGACACCGGCGAGCCGCAGATGGGAAACTGCAGGACAACCTGGAAGGTCCCGGAGCCTTGGAAAGCCCAGCCTGGCTGCGATCTTGGGTGAGAAACAGTTGGAAACCATTCAGGGCTAAGAGAGGGTGAGGACTCTGTTATTTTTAGCATGATGCCAAATCACTGTGCTTTTGCCTGGGCCTGCAAAAGACACAAGGCGGGTCCAGGACTTTTTCAGTCACAGTCTATTTATGAGTTAAAACTGTCACTGCTCAAACCCCTTACAATCCCAAACTACATTTACCTGAAAAGCAAACAGGAATAGTCTTGAAATGGAGATGATTTATCAAGAGACTAATTATCTTTTGAGCTAGTCTGGAATAGTAATGAGCCCCTTTTAAACGAAAGCAAACCTGTGATGAATATCTCAATATGGCATGCTTAGCAAACTTTCCCGGTAAGGTATTACTGCAGGGTAACTTACCACAGCAACCCATATGCAAAATGAACAGAGGGAAAAAAATGCAAAGGTAGGAAGGAGGCGGGCAGTGTTCAAAAGCAGTAATTATCTCTCAAATCTCAAATCCCAACTGCCTCTTGAATATTTTAAGTGGAAGAGGGATGGATCACTTAAATTTACGAAATCATTCAAAAAAGGCAGGCACTGATAAACAATTCATTGCTAAATGGGAGACGCCTCAATCTAAAACAAATGTTCAATGCAAGATTTCTGGCCTTATAATGATAAGAAAGAACTGCTACCTGTTCTCATTAGTCCATAAAACTGAATCCCAAGTCTTATTTCAGACAGGGCAAGAAACCCCAGCACACACTGAAGGCTCATCATGAGCTAGGCCTTGCACTAAATTCTCATTTTATCTTTACAAGAATCCTAGGATATAGATATTATTACTAGGTCTATCATTACCAAGAAGACATCTGAGTCTTGGGGAGCTTATATAGCTTATTCTTAGTCACATACTTTGTAAGTAACGGAAGCAAAACTCCTCACTCACAAAATATAAGGGTACACCAAAAAAAAAAAAAAAAAAAAACTCAGTAATCAAAATAAGTAATACTTTAATGCAGTATTTGAAAAATCAAGATTAGTTGGCCGGGTACAGTGGCTCACACCTGTAATCCCAGCACTTTGGGAGGCCAAGGCAGGAATATTGCTTGAGGCCAAGAGTTTGAGACCAGCCATGAGCTGCGATCACAACACTGAACTCCAGAGTGAGACTCTGTCTCTAAAAAAGTAAATAAATAATGAAGATTCGTGGGAAAAAAATCTATGATGAGCAAAAGTCAAAATTTTCAATCAAGACAGAATCCAGCTATGCACTTACATGCCTTGGACTCACTCTCTTCACCCTCATCCTGGCCCTGCTGCTGGGCACTATTGCTTCCAAGAACGAATAACTGGTCCAAGCCTCTAGCATGATGAAAACTGAACTTTCCAGAATGAGTTTATGGGTAAAACATTGCCAGTGATCCGAGGCAGGATAGGTATGCAGCAATTTGAGTTGCTATGCCTATCCTTGCTTTCTCCACCCTTGCTCTTATTGAGAAGAACAAAGATGCATCGATAGCAGGGACTGTACCCTAAATTCTGTTTGCTCTCACTGATGGAGCCTAATGGAGGCTGAAATGAGATCTCTACGTGTCTTAAACTAAGACCAGGGAGGAGCCTCCCCTACCACACTGGTTGCCATGTGAGGTGAACATCATAGTGAGGACAAAGCCAGGCTCCAGGCCATTTTCTTCAAGAGAGCTGAATGTGGAGAGCTTACTTTAATTTGTGAAAATCATTCCAGTGCAGAGGACCATGTCAGGAGGATTTCTGGCAAATAAGGGGTGTGGAGTTTAGGAAGCGAAGGCATTTTTTCACCTGCAGCAACCAGGAAATTTTGAGAATAAACCCCTGCTCATTCACAAATATTGCTTGAGGGACACTTTGTGCCAGAAAACACAGAATAAGACCTTGGCTACTGTTTACTGCAGTCTTTAAAGCTGTTTAAAGCTGTTTATGTCAACTTCCTAGATTCAACTCTTCAAGTGGCTTAATAAGGAGAGAGAGAGAAAGAGAAGGAGAGAGAGAAAGAGAGAGAGAGGTGTGAAGATCAGAAATTAGCCTCCATGAGAAATAGTATCATTAGTCTCTCTCATACTTTTGAGTTTCTTCCTCCTTTCCCTCTCTTCTCTCTCACATTCCTCTCACCTAATATCCCGATGTACCAGATTTTCTGATTGAGCAGAAACCTCGACCATACAGACTGTGAGAGAAATGCTTTGTCTCAATAAGAATCCCTGAACTCTGCAACTGTCTCACGACTAATTAAACCAAATGACAATGAAATTTTGCCTCCAGTTCGAACAATGTGCATTATTCACAAGAGCTTAGAATTTAAAATTGCCCTTTTTTTAAGTTAAATAAACTGTCCAGTGATAAGTGAACGTCAGTTTACAAAACACTTTGTCTTACTTTCCGCTGAGTTACTTAATACTCCCTCCCATAATCCATTTGCATTGATTCCTTCTTCATCAACTGTCTACACATTCCAACACAGCTCAGAGCTGCAAAGAACTCTGCTGCTGAATCACCAGGGAGGCAACTGTACTCACTTAAGACAAAAAACACAAATAAGTATCCACTTAAAACAGTACTTATTTTTTTAATGGAGTTTTCCTCTTAATTATAATATAGCATTAGTTTCTTTTTCCATTCTCCTCCTGAACTTTCATGACACTATCAAACAGGAGCAAATATAAATTTGTGTAGCCTGGAATATGCAATTTAATCATAAGCCATAATTTCCATATCACTGAGGAGAAAAAAAATCAAATGATTATACTCCAGTGCGTGAGGAACAATCCTGAATTAAATTTTACTCTCTGCTAAAGTTAGGTTTTTCACAGCAGTATCAAGAATGGTTTAAAGGAAACAGTAAAACATTTACTGCTATATTAAAATTCCATGCCCCAAAGTGTTTACCGAAGATCAAACTGCTATTCCTTTTTGCAAATTAGAAGTGTCTTGCAGACATCTTCAAAACCTCATGAAAGAACGGGCAATGGTGTCACAGTAGTCTTACTGATATTTTTCTTCTTTATCCATTCCCTTCCACTTGGAGTCAGAAATGATGCTCTTTTTGCCAGAAAAAAATCCAGAAAATCCTCCCAGATCACTGTCTCAGTGAGAGCTGACCTTGTTTATCCTGCAGCCCAGCCCCCACCCCAGCTGCTGCTCAATGTCAAGTTACAAGATTTCCCAACTTTCTAGTAAACTCCAAGGTGGGAAGAAGAGGCTGAAGGTAACAGGATCCACTCACTAGAAAGATGCTAATCCTGACAAACTGCTCGAGCAGTAGCTTGAACCACAGCTAGATTGAATTCGGTCTCTCCTGAGAGGGCCAGACAAGGCTGGCAAGTAACAAAACCGCTTTTCATGATGCCCTCAAAAGCAGATGGGCTCCATGCAGAAAGTTGGAGAAGGGTGCCATTGCCCTCTAGTGGCCAGAAGTGCAATCTTCCGCGAAGGAGTACATTTCCAGAGTTGTACAAGGCTCTCAACGTCAGGGTAAAATTATAGCAGAAAGATGTCTAATTATGCTCCTCGAGTGTTTTCTTTAGTCCTTCCTGCTCATAGGGGAGGCTGCGGATGGCTATCACAGGAATCCTGATGGAACAGCTCATTTTTAACTCCTACCGGTGCACCAGGATGTGTCCAATTTTCTCCAACTTTATTTTTCTTTTTCTTTAGCAGACCTGTTGATGTTTTTCCCCCAATCAATTAAATTACAAATTTATATAGACCAACTATTTTTATATATTTCAGAGACAATAACTTTAAATTAAAAAGGCTGACAATTAAAAAGGCTGAAAACTCACAATTCTTGGTAAGTGCAGAATAGGGATTCTTGACAAATTAGGTAACTTTTTATGAAACAGCAGCCAATTCCATAAGGGAGAAAATCATCCCAAACACATTTCAATCCCTTAAATCATTGGCTAGTGAATTTATACAGTGCTCAAATTTTCTAGGAAAAAAACTTGAAAGTTCATAGTCATTCTTCAGATTTGACAATTCAAGAAAAAAAGTTTGATACCTACTTTCAAACTCTATATATTCCACTGTTTTATTATTATTGAATGATTAAGTATGCCTGTGATCAAAGTGAAAACATCAATATTGAAAGTAAATTCCAATGAAATTGTTATGCTTCTCAAACATCTACCTACATAAATGTATTGAGAATGAAGGAAGACTAAAATCAGATTTGAAGATCTTGTTTAGGTGGTTCTGAAAACAGATTTGAATATAAGAGATCAAAGTTTACCAACTTCATAAGTTACCACTTCATAAGTCACAGGCATTCACAGGCAAGGTTCCAGGACACGCTATGCTCCTGGGAGCGCAGTACTGGCACTGTAAATCAGACCACGAGGTCAATGTCATGGCGTTTCCCATATGAGGGTCCCCAAACCAGAATCTTTACAAAGCAGCCATGTAATTCTATTCAAAGGAGAAGAAAAACCATGAATTATGAAGACAAGTGCATTAAAAGAGCATGAAATTGATCTGTATTCCCCCAAATCATGGCGTGGCTCTCCAAGTCTGTCCCCTGCTCCCTCCTCCCACAAATAAACAATCAAACATGCACATCCACAGCCACCACTCTACAGAGCAAACATGACTTTTAAGACATAAAAAAAAATTGCGCCATAACTTTTTTTTTTAATTTTCAAATTAACAAAAGATTGCATCTTAATTGAAAATAGAATTTAGGTTTCTAGTAATTTTACTATCTGGTGTTCTGATAAGAATGCTGAACATAATGAAAGTTCTGAAGTGCTATCAAGATGGTCCACTGCTTCAGTGAGAACTATTTTAAAAGCTTATTTTCCTAGGAAGCAATAAGCAGCCATTTGAATAAATCTACATGTCTGGGCCTCGCCAGATTATCCAGTCTCAATCCTTCCAAGGCCTGCCTTCATTCCACCTTTCCCAGGGGTGAGGAGGGTGGTTTATTCTTTCAAACAATGTCATAAAATGCCCAGTTTATGCAGACTCTGAAGTAACAACTAAAATGATAGCAATAATTTTTATTAATAATAATGCATGCCTGCAAGACATTTTAATGTCTTAATTTACAATGTCTCAAAAGTAAGATGTAAAGATAATTCCTACTCAAGCAGTTTCCTGGCCTTTCAGATGCCTTTCCCTGGTCTCTACTGAGAAGCACTCACATTCCTTTTGTACTAGGCTGGATTTCAGTTTTACACAGAGGTTCGAATTCCAGAGCTCACTGGCCAACTCTAAAACTTGGAATCAGAGATTACATTTAAGGAACTTCAGTGGCTGGAGCCTCAGAGTGCTTCTCGTATTGGCCACAACTCTGTCCCTTTGTTTTTAACTTTTTTTCCTTTGTCCTATTGGAAGAAGACCAGGCTCCCTGCAGCTAGGGTTGGGCAGTTGATATTTCTGTTCTGGTGTCTGCACCTACGTTCTTGTAGGAAAAACAATTCCAGGATTAACGAAAAGAAGGTCAGTCCCTTCTCTTCTCCTCTGCCAACATATTAGGCTCTAGCGCTCAGAGCCCAGCCTGGCAAATGTGCTGATGCGATGCTAAAGGATCCTCGCTCCTGAGAACACATCTGCAGCCCCATCCCCAGGAAATCCAGACACCCCGCAAAACCATCGATGTCTGCTGCAAGCCCAAGTGATGAGGAAATTGATCCGTCCTCTCGCCAGATTAATTATGGTAGCTTCCCTGTGATTAAAACGGAAACTTACTGCCTCATATTAAACCGATAGCCATGATTAGAAGAAGAAAATAAGAAAAGATTTCAGAGCGATCGTAGCACGATTTCTTTAGGGGGAGACGAAGGGGAAGACTTTAGTGAAATCTATACCCTCATACAGCCGGGTTTCAAGAACAACCCCCCACTCCCATCCCTTAGGAATAACCCGTCGTCATGCAGGGATGCTATTAAATAATTAAAAGATGCGATTTCTTAATAGCAGTGTGATGGCCCATGAAATTCCTACTGCATTATCAGCAAAAGCAACAGGGCTTCTTCTAGCACCTAGAAAACCTTTCACCCGGGAGAGGCAGGCGCGGGGAGCCCCGGGCGAAAGCAGGGCCTCGGCAAAAAAACGGACAAGGAAGCCTGACCCGCAAGCCTCCCCCGACCCCACTTTCTCTGGGGACTCCGTTTCACAGCGTGAGGCGGGCCCTCCTACAGTTCCTCCGGGTTGGGGAGGGGGGAGAAGGGAGCTCTCCTCGCCGCCCTCCCCATCTGGCCGGCTTCTCAGTGCTTCCCACCTCCCGGCTCGCGTTCCGAGGCAGAGCGCAGGGAGGGAGGCCGTGCGTGCCGGGAGCTGGAGAGGCTTGGCGCGCTCCGAGAAGCGGCGCAGGTTCGGGAAGGTTTGGTTCTCAAAGTTAACGTTGACCCTGGCAGCTTTCGCCAATCCCAAGCCAGAGGCGAGCCCGAGTCTGGGCCGCTCATGGACCTACTCCTGAGCTGGTGGGAGCTTACAAACGGGCGCCAGAGCTCCCGCAGAGACTCGGGCTGGAGGGCTGTAGCGCACCGCAGCCTGCTGCCCCAGAACCGCAGTCGGTGGCCCCAAACCCACGCTATTAAAGTGCGGGAAATCGCCTTCCGGAGCTGGAGTCTTTCCGTTTTCCCGGGCTTACCCGGCAGTCTCGACTGGAGGGACGAAGCCCCGGGCAGCTTTCGGCAGGGATCCGGGAGGATGGAGTAAGAACCCCGCAGAGCGCGGTCTTGTCGTCGCTTTGGGGAAGCGGCGCAGGGCTGGCGGGCACCGTGCCGTGGGCGACTTTCCTCAGAGATATGACCGGGGACAGTCGGCGTGTCCGGAGCTCTGCTCTCCAGTCTCTTGCCCCAGCCCCAGCCCCAGTCTCTGCTCTGGCCTCGGCGCAGACCCCAGAGGAGGCCGGAGCCGGGGAGAGTCGTGGAGCGCACATCTGGAGCCTCCGTCCCCTGCGCTGCCCGCGCCCACAGCTGGCTCCCTTCTCCCTTTCTGATTTTTAAACAAATCTCTCCCTCCCTTTTGCTTTGCGTTAGTGAAGCCTTCTCGACTCAGATACCACCGTCCCCCACACCACCCCGCCCTCCAAGACATTCTCTTCCTGAGAAAATCTTGCCCCCCGCTCCAAGAAGCCCCAACCAGGCGAGAGGAAGGGACTGGCGGCGCACCTCACCTGGGGCCCTTGCGGGTGGACGCAACCTCCGAGCCGCCCGTCCCTGGCGCAGGGCAAGCGCTGCGGTGTCAGTCCCGGCCCCAGTCCCGGTCCCATTCACAAGTCAGCGGCGGCTGCGAGCGGCCCCCGCGGCATCTGCTCCTCGGCCCGCGACGCTCCCCTCAGCTGGCGGCGGCCGCGGAATGAGCCGCCGAGCGCGCTAGTGGCAGGAATGAGAAACCGGGGGGAGGTGGCGGGCGGGCAGGCGGGTGCGGGGCGGGGGGGGGGGGGCGGGAGGAGGGAGGCTGCCGCTGGGAGGGAAGGAAAGGGCGGGGGCTGAGAGAAGCCGAGGCTGCGAGACGCAGCGAGATGGGCCTCGCAGAGGCTGCGGGGGCCGACCCCGTCCGCGCCCCTCCCCCCAGGGGCCCAGAGATGCCAACCCCTGGATTCGTGGCCGCCCCTCCCGCCCCGAGGCGCGGCGCTCCGACTCCCTCAGGGCTCAGATGGAGTCTGGAGCGACTGAAGTTGGGCTCCAGGGACGCACAGCCAATCAGGGAGGGCGGCGGAGGGAAGCTGGAGAGCGGTTGGGAGCCCCCATTTTCCTCCTTCCCCCAAATCCGCTCCAGCTGGCCAGGCTGGGCTCTTGCCTGGCGAGCCGGGATGGTGGTTGGGGGAAGGTATCGTCCAAGTGAGGGAAGCAATTGGGAATTCGGGAGCGCGTTCTATTCTTTCTCACTCCACCACCCCACCTTCCAAAAATCCCTCAACGTTGGCGGCTCCTGCCCAGCCCCCACCCCCCTCAATCTCCCATCCCTTGCAAACTCTTCTGGTGGCTCTGGTGGTGAAGTCGGGCGGGGAGGGAGACTTAGGACTTGGGAAGAGCCCAGTCTCCGTTCTCTCTCAGCTCTCCTCTCCTCTAGTGCCCCCCACGCAAAGCCTCGGAGAGGGGTGCGCGGGGAGCGCTTCGCCGGGGTCGGCCTCGCTCCACCCTTTTGGAGGGTGCCTTGGCCCCTACCCCAGCCAGGTATCAGTGGCCCCCGCCGGTAGTGTCACTTGTTGCCACCCCCTCGCTACAGACCCGCCAGGGCCCGGTGGAGTGTGCGCTTCTACGGGAGGAAGGGCCTAATGGGGCGCAGCGCCGGAGTCCTAGCTCCTTCCTCCGCTGTTCCCCTCAGTGAGGACTCGTTACCGTGAGGGAGCCCCGGGCCTGCTTCCTGCCCTCCCTCCCCGAGTCGCCGGGAGAAAGGGCTGGCAGGGCCGGGGCTTAGGAATCACGCCAAGGACTGGGCGGGGCGCTCGTGGTACCGGGAACGGCGTGGGGACCCGCACACCCAGCAGGGAACAACCATGCCTGTGTGGGGACCCCTGGCTTGAACAAGTTTGCAGGGTGGGGGGTGGAGGCAAGAGAGGAGGCGGAGGAAGGTGGAGACGCCAGTGGGTGAAGGCTGAAAAGGAACCGCCTAGAGGGACGGGGATGAGGCTGGGAAAGGAGAAGAGATGGACCCGCGAAAAAGACGAAGAAGGAGGCTGCGGAGGGAAAGCTGGGCGCCACAGCCAAGCAGTTTGAAAGGGCTAGAGGGGAGGAGACGGGCCCAGAAGTTAACGGAAAAAGAGGCCGAAAACGGAAGAAAAAGCTTGGGATCCTGAGCGCGTGGGGAAGGAACCCTAGTGCGGGGCTAAGGCAAGGGCGGCCGAACCCTGCCCTCCAGCTCCTGGTCACCAGCCCGCGGGTCCCGAGCGCCCGCAGCCGCCCGGGTTTCCACACGGCTTGGGGAGACGCCCGCGGGGGCGGGTGCCGGCGAGGCTGCCCCGGGACCTACCCTCCTCGGCCTGCACGCCCGCGTTCTTCTTGACGACTCCAGGATCCAGGTGGCCCTGCGTGCCTGCCCCCAGTCCGCGTCCTGCGCGGAGATGATGCCTCTGTCACCCTCTGTGTGGACGTGGCCTTTAAACTCCTCATTCCTCCACTGCAGGGGAAAAGCTGTAAGTTTCCAGCTGCCCAGTTATCTTACTCCTCGGCCTTCCCCCCACCATAGGTGTCCAAGGTGATAGCCCCCTGGATCCCCAGTAACCCCCCCAACCTCGCACCACACTCTGCGCAAGGGACGCGCAAGGCCATTGACGTCCGGTGCTTTCCTGTAGAGCGCCAGAGAGCAGATCGTGGTGCCTGCCACTCCTGCCTCCCCCTGTGGGTCCCTGGCCCTGAACCTTTTCAGAGCTCTACCTGCTTCCTCTGTCTGCCTTTTTGGCCTCGCTGTAACCCCTAAAACTTTGGGTACTTCCCAAGCCACCGCCGATAGTCCCCACTCTAATAAGGCATGGTGATGGTAATAGGATGATCTGGTGGCGCCATTTCAGCTTATAAATGAAGTTACTTACACAGGACAGGAGGGAAAAGGGGTCCGGCTTTCCCTCAGAGATACTCGAGTTTTGCTCTTGTTTGGCTACAAACTATTGCCTGGATTTTCTCAACCCTTCCACGTGGTCCTAGAGGGAGTGTGAAGCCACGATCAATCTGATCATACATATATTATACAAAGATGCCCGGGATCTGTGATGATTAGGACATCTCTTGATCCATGAAGCAAGTTTCATAAACTCCCTTTTGGAAGCGTGTCCAAAGATGAACCTGGCCACATGTCAGCTGACATTAGCTGGACTTTGACCTCTCCTCTCTGTTCAGCATTTATCGAATCACAGCAGTTGTTTTTATAGACCATCCCTTTAGTAATGGGTGCATCAGCCGATTTTAAAAAGTAAGTTAAAAACTGCTTGATAAGTTTCCACTGACACTACACACCTGAATCAGATGGAACCTAGTGTATAGCAGCAGTCAATAACCCTTTGCACAACCCAGCAAGTTAGGATTCTACTCAAGAGAACAGGAAACATGTTCACACAAAAACACACACCAGAATGTTCATAGCAGCATTATTTATAATAGCCAAAATCTGGAAACAACACAAATACCCATCAACTGGTGAGTAGATAAACAAAAGAAACAACATAAATACCCATCAACTGGTGAGCAGATAAACAAAACAGGGTGTACCCATACCATGGAATATTGTTCAGCAATAAAAGGGGAAGAAATACTGATGTTTGTTACATCACGAATGAACTTCAAAAACATATGCTGAAAGCCAAATGAAAAACAACATATTGTGTGATTTTCATTTATATGAAATGGCCATTTATATGAAAGGGAAAGGCAAATTTATAGAAACAGAAAGCAGTGGTTGCCCGGGGCTAAGGATTTGAACAGGAATTGACTGCAAATAGAACTTGAGGGAATTCTGTTGGGCAATCAAAATGCTCTAAAACTAGATAGTTGTGATGATTGCACAAATCTATAAATTTACTAAAATCATCGAATTGTAACCAAGAAAGAAAAAAATCCTTTCATATCTTTATTCCCAGAATATCTGTGACCTGCAGCTAATCCACGAGAGGAAATTGGCAAAGCAGTTTCAGAGAAAAATATGTTAAAAAAAGATTTTTAGTTCTTATGGAAAGATAACCATATTTCTATTCAGCAAGTTCTATTTTGGCTGCTGCTTTGGAGAACCTTATAAGTTTTAAAGAAAGTTAATTCCCCCCTTTCACTCTTCTAAGTGATTAATTCCTGGGAACTAGAGTTAGGCATTCCAGTTCGTGACATTTTAAACACACCTACTCATAGACACAGTACAAAGTGCACATTTCAGAGGGGATTTTTTTATGACTATGTTAGGATCTGTCTTAGAAATCCTTATCAAGCACTTGGGTGGAGTATTGTGTGATTACAGTTTAGATTTTAAAAGGGAAAAGAATAGAAAAAAAAAAAAGGAAAGAAAAGAAACCACTGACAGCTTAAATCGAAAGATTTAGTTCAGCCAGCCAGCCAGAAGTTTGGGTGTTTATCTTAACTTGCCTCACCTTTCCTTCACCTTGTTCTTCTTCAAGGGAGGAAGCCAGCCTTCACGGTTGCTCTGGAGCCAGGATTAAACAGCCCCTTCTGCTTCCTGCGGGTTCCAATCCAGACAGATATGAGGCCCAAATGGGCCTTTTCTTGTCTTTGTCCTTGCCTGCACGAGGCTGTTAATTTCCTGTCAGTTCCCTCATCAAAGCTACCAGGCTGTCATTCCTTTGATGTGCCTCTCCTCAGACTCTGAAGATAGCCAGACCCTGCTGAGTCAGTTCCTTGTTTAGACTTAGAAGTTCCAGGCTCCCCAGGTCTTCTCAAAGCTTCCTGCTCTAGAGGCATCTTTTGGTAAATGGTGTAAAGAGTGATGCAAGATCCAAGCAGGGCGTTAGTTTCATCACATTGCAGTGGGCTCCAGCCACACCTTCCCCAGGCAGAGGAGGAAGTTAAGAAAGATGGAATGGGAATACCATTTCTGAATCAGACACTTCAGGAAGATATTCCTACAGTTGGATCTTTAGAGCAAGGTGGGAGGACCGCAGGCCTTTGATCTGTCTGATTCCTGGCTCTGCCACTCGTTAGCGCCATAACTTTGGCTAAAGACTTTGTCTCCTTGAGATATGCTTTCCAAATCTATACAATGAGCATTACTATCTGTGCCTAGATTGTGGTGGGGATTCAAGATGCTCACATACCTAGAGCCAAAAGCACTAAGCTTAGAGCATAGGCTTCATAAGTGAAAGTTATTAATTACTATTATTAACTATGAGGCCTGATTATTATCACATTTTAAATGACCTGAGCAAGAAAAGAGACATGCTACAATTGTGAATTATAATAATTATAGAGATTAATCTTATCTTAGATAGAACTGGTTATAAAACTGGCCAAGAATATTATGGCAGTTCAAAATTTCTGACACTGTAAATTGTCTAAATAAGGCTTGATTGAGGTCAGGTAGAATGAGTTGTGCCAGGCTTGGGGGCTGAGGCTCTGAGTTCATATCCTAGATCTGCCACAAATTCATTGAGTCACCTTGGTAAAGTCATTTCCTTTCTCTGAGCCTCAGTTTCCCTAACTGCAAATAAGAGCTTACCTGAAATGAGCTCTGAAGAAGGTTTTTTCCAGAGTTTAAATCCTGGGCTTTTTAAGTCCTACTCATCATTTCACGTATTGAGACATCACATTGTACCCTATAAATATGTCCAATTACCATGCATTGATTTGAAAAAAATCAGAACATCTCAGAGATGCAATTCCCCTTTCCAACACTAGGAGCAATCAGCCAATCATCTCAGGCTAAGGTCTGACTCCAGGCAGCCCCTGTCTCTCAAACATACCCTTTTCAACTCTTATCAATAACATTTGTCTTTCTCCTTCACTTAAAGTTTAAGTTCTCCAAGGGCAGGGGTGATACTTTTCTGGTTTATTTATGCATCCCTAACATCTAGCATGGTGCCTAACATGACATCAAGCATAGACATACAATATGCATTTTTGAATGAATTAATGTATTTGGGTGAATTAAAACCAGTATATTTATCAAATATCATCATAATAATACTGTGTTGTGAATGATCCTAGCACTCCTCACTTAGAAGAGCACACATTTACTATAATAGATCTGTGATTTAGCTGGGATTGCCTGGTCTAAACTTGGCTGGGCTGGGGTGACTCAGCTTGGTTTTCTGCATGTCTCATCCTCCCCCTGGGACTCTCCTGGACATAGTCTCATGGTGATAAAAACTTCGCAAGAGGTGAAGCAGAAATATGCATGACCCCTTGAGGCCTAGGCTCAGGACTGGAAGCTATCTCTTCTACCTTAATTTGTTAGCCAAAGCGGCATGATCAGATGAAAAGTTAAGGAGTGGAGAAATATGATCCGCTTTTATAGGGGGAGAAACTTTAGTTGCCTGACAAAGAGTAGGGTTACAGGAAAGGGTGAAGTGTTGGGCCACTAATGCAGTCTCACACAGGCAGAAACAGGTTTTCATCATCATTTACTCCAGACCATTTTGGATCTTCAGGTCCCCTAGGTTATATCCTATAGTCATTGTGACTACACACACACACACACACACACACACACACACACTATAGTGCTCTATATATACTCTCTCTCTCTCTCTCTCTCTCTATATATATATATCCATAACATAGAACAATATTCTGTACAATGAGGAAGCAATCATGGATTAAGACCCAGAAGTAAAATGACTGTCAACCAGAACACAATGGCTTTTCTGGAATACTCTCTCTCTGTCTCTCTGTCTCTCTCTATATATATATAGAGAGAGAGAGAGAGAGAGAATATATATATAGAGAGAGAGAGAGACAGTATACTATATAATATATAAAATAATATATTATATAATTTATAATTATATAATAAATATATAATATATATAATAAATTATATAATTTATATATTATATTTATATAATATAAATATATACAAATAATTTATATATAATATATAAAATAATATATATATTATTTTATATATGGTGACCTATATAATATATAAAACCTATATAGTATACATAGGTTTTTAGCCACTGTTTCTGGCTCATAACTGACATAGCCCTTGTTATAATATTGGGGCATTTTATGTCTAAGAAGCAGGCCTCAGAAAACACAATCTCTCCCTCTAACCTTCCCCTGTCTCCTTTCATCTGCCCAAGGCTGGACTCTAATCTGACTATGGGTCATAAGACCCTCGTACCAGAGGGAGTACTGACCCATACCCTGGAGAAAGGAATACTGCATAGAAAAGCCAAGAAGAATCAGGACAGGCCTTACTGGGTTTAGATCATATCCTTTCTGTCAAACCACATCTCTGTGTGGTTGTCAATCATGCATATCCAATGAAGTCTCAATAAAAGGTCCAAGAGGACAGAATTTGGGAAGCTTCCAGATAGGTGAACTTGTGGAGGTTCCTGAAGCATGGGACACCTGGAAGGGACAGAGAAGCTCTGTGCCCTGTTTCCCATACCTCGCCTTATGCATCTCTTCATCTGTATCCCTAGTAATATCCTTTATAACAAATCAGAAAATTTAAGTAAGTTTTGCCCCTTGATCACTCAAGCTTTCTTGCTTTTCAGACAAGCTTCCAGGTTCAAGACCTTTGCACTTGCTCTTCCTATTGTCTGGAACACCCTTCCCCTGTTCATTCCTATGGCTTGCTTCTTCATTTTGCCTGTTTAAAGGGGATGTCCCAGGGTGTCTCATGAACAGAAACACCCACTCGGCACTCCAATCCCCTTCCGATCATCTTCAGCCTATCCCTGTAAACTGTGTTATTCTTGTTCATAACACATACACTTTAAATTGTATTGTATATTTTTATTTACTTATTTTTTGGTTGCCTCACCTGAGTAGAATACAAGCCTCAAGAGAGCAAAGCATAAGATCTCTCTCATACCTTCCTGGATCTCAAGCATCTAACACAGTACCAGGCAATTGGTGGGCACTCGGTAAATATTTATAGATTGAATACATGAAGAATAAATGCATTAATAATGCTAAGTGAATGAATGACTCCCAAAACCAGAAGCAGATGGATCCTCTGCTTGAATCTAAACGTGATGCAAGTGTTCCTGTTTACAAAGGGAACTTAGTGATGCCAATTATTCACAATACAAAAATAATTCTTCGGTTTACCAAAGATTTCACTTGGAAGCTAGTTAAAATAACTCATTCCTTTAGTGCTTTAAAAAATACAATCCAATTTACAAAATGATGGTATATGGGCAACTTTTCTAGACTATATGAGTTTCCTAAAAATGAAGTATTCAGCTTTGCCTAATGACAATTCTGCTTCTGATCTCTGATTCTGGTTTGTTTGCTGTATGGACTAAGATTGGCTTATTAAAACACCTCACAGAAGGCTATTTCAATGTTCTTATGTGTGGACATTTACATTCTTTTATAAACTTGCGAATAGGTGCATTTATATGTGTTGGCTCTCCAGGAGAACCACTGCAAATGTATTCAAGATTCATACTGGCTTGCTTTGCAAATAGTCTACAATTTGGACAACAGGATTTAAGAAAGCTCCAGGTCTGTGTTCCAATTTTCATGTCCATTAACTGCCAGTACTGGGAAGAGGAAAGCAGAAATAATTCGTACTCAATGGAGAAGCCATTTTTTAAATTTTTCCTTCTTCAATGTCCCCAGCTTATGATAGTCCATTTGTCCAGCATAGGCTATTGGTATTTCAGTGCTTTATCTAGTTGTTGTATATGTTTCCCTCTCCTTATTCACTCACCTCTTTCATAGCTAAGAACTGTGACAGTTTCTCTACAACAGGAGGTAAGTCAAACCCAATGTATTTTTATACACAGGTGGCTCAAGAGCTTTCTTCTTGGAAACAGTATTCCAGAAAAGCCACTGTGTTCTGGTTGACAGTCATTTTAGCTCTGGATCTTAATCCATGATTGCTTCCCCATTGTACAGAATATTGTTCTGGGTATGGATAGAGTTAAAGAATAATATTTTAATAGTTATTCATTGAATGCCTATTAAGGGCTTTCATTGAAATCCTTACAACTATTCTACAGAGCACTATTATGCCTATTTTATAGGTGAGAATGGGAAAGCTCAGAGAATTGAACATCATATTTAAAGTCAAACAGTTTGCTAATAAATATATGTCATTTTACTGCTCAGAGTTTTAAAGGGAAAAAAAACTGGGATTATAATTTATGTAGTGGAGACGGTAAAGAGAAGTATGCAGAGGCATTAGGATAAGTGAAGTGACAGAACATTTCACATACAAGGAATAGGAGGGCTGTTTTAGGGCTTTGAGGCAAGATTGGCTTTGGAGAGCTTGAGAACCTAAAAAGGAATCTGTAGAGCTAGTGTTTAATAAGTTTCGGGAAAGTATTCAGAGACAGACAATCCAAGTTCATAGAACACAAAAAGAACCCCAAATTGTATCCCAAATGCAATGGGCAGTTATTGAATGAGAGTTTGTTGTTGTTATTGCTGTTGTCTTGTTATTGTTGTTGTTTTAAGCAGGAATGATCAGATCGTATTGGTTAACCAAGAGCACTATGGCTGAGGTTGGATGGCAGCTGAAATGGATTCCTTGAGACTGTTACACTTAACCAGGAGAGGGAATCCACAGCTGGGCAGAAGCAGTGACAGCAAAGAAGGGGACAAGTCCTGGGTGTGGTTTGAAATGAAATCAGGCCTTTATGTTGTGGTGGTTAAGAGAGAGAAGGATGTCAAGGATAATTCTCATGTAACTGCCCAAGCAATCTGGCAGATATAGGTGCATGTTACTGACTCGGAGAAATCTGGAAGTTGACTAGATGTGTGAGTATGGGAGAGTAAGGGGCGTAAGCTTTCCAAACCTGCAGCTTTATCAAACCATTTGGGGCACTTGGGTGCTCTGCTTCCCTGCACTCATAGATATTTCCCAGGGTCAGGGAGGCAGTGTCACCTGATATTTAGTGACTTAGAAAGAGAAAGAACTCATGTTTGAGTCAGGAAACTTGGGTTCTGGACTTGGACTTTGGGCTTCTCTTTATTTTTCTCTGAGCCATTTATTCTTGTCTAAAGTGAGGAGTTTGCCCAAAACACTTCTATGTGCCGATTTCCCTCTAAAAGCCCGTGATTACTGATTATGACCACTGCAGGGACAGTTTTTCAAAACTGTGTCCAACGATTACATTTATATTGATTCTGTGTCCGTTGGAGTCTCGTCCTGAGACACAGGTGAAGCAGGACATAGGGCAGTGATAATGACCAGCAGACACACAGAGTCACTCAGGTTACCCAGAGCTCAGTGCAGAGGTCAGCTCCGTCCTCTCATGTTGCCACTCAGGGCCATTTGTCAGTGATTGATTGCTGTTTTCGCATCCCAGGATTATCACCTGCTCTCTTTTCTACATAAAATGTCTACACCATTGCTTTTCTCCAACTTTTCCTTTCTGGTCCTATCAGGGAAGGGAGCAGAATTCCATGGCAGAGACCATGGGCTTAGAAATTGAGCTTCACAAGTTTAAGTCCTGCTTATATCCCTTACTTGCTGTGAGCAACTCATTTCCCTCTGTGAGCTTCCAGTTTCCACATCTGTAGAATGGTCACAGTGTCGGTACCTGCTTCAGATAATTGTCGTGGGTTAGGAAGATGATAATTCACAGTTCCCAGAAGATAGTAAATATACTAAGTGAATTATTTTCTCCTCCTCCCTGTGTTCTCCCCGCTACCCCTTTTTATCTTTCATCTCTCAAAGCTGAGCTAAGGGATCATACATTTCAGAAAAATATCTCCTGCCCTTGTCCCTTCCCAGAGAATCATGTCTGTAATTTTATCTTGCCTCAGTGTATTCTTCCCTATGCTGTCGTCTTACCCCACCTCTGCAAGAGACATCTAGAGGCCAATCATTATAGACACCTCGTTGATATGTCTCAAGCAAATGGCATACAGCAGGTACTCAATAAATTTCTGCTAGCCTTTACTGCCAAAGGGCATGTTGAAAGAAAGAATGCTGGAATAGGTAAGGAAGACAGAGGCACAGAAGAAGAAAAAATCCCATATGTCATGCCAGCTCCTCAAAAAAGATATTATTTTAGAATGTAAAGGAAAAATAGAGTAAAAGAAGAAACCATTAAGTGGCCCAAATTGCATTACTAGTTCTCTACTCTGGGATACACAGCCATCGTTCAGTCTTTAGTATAAGCAATTCTTGATTGACTAAAAGTGTTTAGCAAAAGAAGCAAAATTTACCATGTGTATTTACAGTCTGAATGGCTCGGCTCCTCTAGCTTTGCTTACATCAATGAAAGGGGGAAAATGCACCCAGACAGTCTAATTTCTTTAAGTCAGATGAGTCACAGAAGCAAACATTGGAAGATGTGCTACAAAATAATCAATCATCAGATAAAACTGTTTTGGATGTAGCAGATGTATAAAATAAAGTGAGACTATTTTTTAAGCTAAAAGTTTGCATATTTACAGAAGATTCTGGTAGAATAGAGAAATTTAGCCAGACCATCACTTAAAAGGAGATGTGGTTTCAAAGCAGAAAGGCAGCTGAAAATAGCAGTCAGTTCTCTTCATCCCTTAACTCCTAACCCTATTCCTCATCCTCATGCCCAGCACCCAGTAACTGATTTTTCATGATAAACACCTTTAATTTTTATTTTATTAACAATGTGGTTTCTAGAACACTTGAATATTGTATTTGGCCAATATCTGCTTTAAATATCATGTCATAAATAGAAAACATCAGTAGCAGTAGGATTAGCAGCATGCTGATCAGTTACTAGAAGGGAGGTGCCTCCCCACATGTGACGGTCTGTATCATTACACCGATTTTGCAAGTGGAGAAATTCCTATGGTAGCTGAGAAGCTGTATGGCCACGTTCACACATCTTAGACATTATGAAGTTTAGGTGTCCAGACGGAGCATTCTCATTTCAGTGTGCTCTTCTGGTATTTCCCAATGTAAACTGACAAGCATCCAATCTGATGAAATGATGACTTCCCATAAAATAGATGTTTAATGTCTTATAATTTATCTATTTCCTGAAGCCAATTGTATGAAAATATATCAAACTGCCTGTCTCCAAATGTCCACATGCTGGAGCATCACCATCTTCACATACACTCTTCTCCCTGCTTAAAACAAGCTTCCTCCTTCATGTTCTGGCTATTTCCAGCTTATTTTTCAAAAATGCCATGCTCTTAGGTGAAATATCTAATGTAGATGACAGGTTGATGGGTGCAGCAAACCACCATGGCACATGTATACCTTTGTAACAAACTTTCACGTTCTACACATGTACCCCAGAACTTAAAGTATAATAACAAAAATAAAAATTTAAAAAAATCTAATTTTACTTCTTTTGTACATTATTCATATAGTAACTTGTAGTAAAGGATTTATTAATATAACTTCATATGTATGTATTTAGTCATACATGGAAATATAAATACAGATAGGCAACAGCTAAAAAAAAAAACCTCCATGCTCACGTGTCCTATCCTCCAGACATATTTTCCTAGCACTCCTTGTTTCTCCCTCCCCTCATCACCAGTATGGAATTAATATCCTTGCTTTGTGTCCTGTGCACCCTGTGCCCAATTCTGAGAGCGTACTTGACCCATCTTCAATTTTTTTTCTCAAAGACTCTTATTTCTTTAAGGATGGAAGCCATATTTTATACATCATTAAATCTGCAGAACCTATCTGTGATAGTTAATATTGAGTATCAAGTTGATTGAATTGAAAGATACAAAATATTGATCCTGGGTGTGTCTGTGAGGGTGTTGCCAAAGAAGATGAGCATTTCAGTCAGTGGACTGGGAAAGGCAGACCCACCCTCAATCTGGGTGGGCACAATCTAATCAGCTGCCAGTTCAGTCAGAATAAAAGCAGGCAGAAGAATGTAGAAAGCCTAAACTGGCTAAGTCTTCTGGCCTCCATCATTCCCCCATGCTGGATGCTTCTTGCCCTTGAACATCAGACTCCAAGCTCTTTAGCTTTTCAACTCTTAGACTTAACACCAGTGATTTGCCCAGGGCTCTTGGCCTTTGTCCACAAACTAAAGGCTGCACTATCGGCTTCCTCCCTACTTTTGAGGTTTTGGGACTCGGACTTGCTTCCTGGCTCCTCAGTTTGCAGACGGCCTTTTGTGGGACTTCGTCTTGTGGTCATGTGAGTCAATACTCCTTAATAAACTCCCTTTCATATATACATCACCCTATTAGTCCTGTCGCTCTAGAGAACCCTAATACATTATCACATCCCTTAGCAAATAGACTGTTAGTGCATGTAAAAATAAAATAAGAATAATTTGCTAACATTTATTTAGTGCCTACATGGGACAGGCATCATTCTAAGCAGTTTACATGTAGACTTATTTAATTCTCATAATTTACATGTTGGATAGAAACTATTGGCCTGGCATGGTGGCTCTCGCCTGTAATACCAGCAGTTTGGGAGGCCAAGACAGGTGGATCACCTGAGGTCAAGAATTCAAGACCAGCCTGGCCAACATGGTGAAACCCCCATCTCTACAAAAATACAAAAATTAGCCAGGCATGAAGGCAGGTGCCTGTAATCCCAGCTACTCGGGAGGCTGAGGTGGAAGAATCATTCGAACCCGGGAGGGGGAGGTTGCAGTGAGCTGAGATCGCCCCACTGCACTCCAGCCTGGGTGACAGAGAGACTCCATCTGAAAAAAAAAAAAAAAGAAGAAACTATTGACAAGGATCTTTTCTTGCAGAGGAAAGAGAGATAAAGAAATATCTACACAAACACATATACACATACAACTTACATGTATAAACACAAATATACATCATAGATCTAGATATTTTATTGATTCATATACTTAATAACTTTCAACACTAATAAATTGGACACTTACTTAGCTGCATTGGTAAACATACAATGCAGATCATAGGTGGCTCTATGCTCTCTGTGCCCTGTTATGGTCTATGAGAGAGTTTTTAGTCCTGGTGTCACACTGACATTCAAGACATTGAAGGTCCTGGAATGTGAGCCACATGATGAGATAATTTGAGGATGGGCAGTTTGCAGAAGAGAATACCCTTTGTTCAAATATCTAAACATCTGTCATGAACAAGAGCAATTAGATTCATTTTGTTTGACTCAGGAGGTGCAAAACTGAGACTAATGGATGGGAGCTTCAGGGAGGGAGAATGTTGCTCAGTCTAAGGAAAGATTTCTGGCAAGAAAGGTCTATGCCGCTAGATCTTGTGCTCCTGGGAATAGGAAGCTTTGGCTCCCTTCCAGCATGGAAACTCAAACTATATGTCAATTTAACAGGTAGTATCATATTTCACAGGATACTTCTGCTTTGGGTAAGAGAGGGTATTACAGGACCACCATGATCTCTTTTATGTATACATTTTAGTGGAAATTATAACAAGTCTAGTTAAAATGACATATGCCTTGGAAAAAAAGTTTATTTCTACTAATGTTAAAACTACTATGACTATCACTGCCAATGCTACTACAATACTATTAATGGTCATATGATAAATAATGTTTGCAGGGCAGCTACTGTATACTAGGTACATATTCCCTCTGCTAGATAGTTTGCATTTTGCATATACCATGTCATTTAACCTGCACAGCAATTCTGAGTGGTTGATGTCATAGATCTCTTTTTGCAGTTTCAGGGAACTGAGGGTCTAGGAGGTGAAGCCATCTATTCATGGTTAGCCAGATAGTAACACTCAGATCTATGTGTGTTTGGCCACAAAATCAGTTCTCTTTCTGTTTTACAGAGCCGTAGGAAGAGAGGGTAGGAAGAGAGGAGAGGAGAGGAGAGGAGAGGAGAGGAGATGAGAGGAGAGGAGAGGAGATGAGAGGATATATAATAGATAATCCTAGGCTTAGGCTAGATTTATTTTGGGAAAATATGAGACTCAGTTACTGAAATATTCTAATTTTTTATATATCAAGCTATACATTACTGATTATATAGGATGCAATTATTGATGACAGATTCACTAGTTTGATTCTTTCTCTGTTGATCTCATTCTTCCTGAGGTCGGTTCATCCTTCATAGGAAGAGCTACTACTTCACAATTGCATGAGAACAGATCAATTTATATGTATGGCTCATACACATCTTCTCAAAAGGAGAAATCAAGAGGGACTTAGGTATGGTAAGTTGAAGAACATGAAAAGGAATTGGAAAATCAAAAATGGTGAGGTGATTTTGGGATATCATCAGGACATCAAGAATAATAAAATTCAACATGTATCTGAAAGCAAATGATTCTAAGCAATTTTGATTGAGATAGTCTCTTTCCCCTAAGGGATTTAAAAATCCAAGTTGGATGAGATGATTTACATAAACATGCCAGACTCAGTAGTAAATAAAAATGTATGGAAAGCATAGTTTTTTATATAAGATGCACCTAGATTTTTTTATATAAGATGCTTTCTTTACATGACATACGTTCTCCATCTTTCTTTCTTTAAGACCTACCACTACTATGAAGCCTTTACTCAATTCTCTGGTTCCTGAGGTTTCCTCTCAAGCTTCTATAGAAGCTATCTTCTGCACCACAACATTAGATCCTGAATCATGTGCTATCAATACTACTGGATTTTTTGTTTTTCTGTGCCTGCTTTTCTTTCCTGTGCAGGTGGACAGAAATGCACATGGGTTGCAGTATCTAGGGAAATGCCAACTGAAGGTTCTTCAGGCCTGTTACAGACTAAGGTAACTTTGAAGAGCATAGTGAATTCCAATATCTAATCTTCATCTTTGCAAGACCAAGAATTCACTCTTGTCTGAGTCCTAGAAATGATGATTGATTCGAGCATTAATTATATTTTCCTAACGTTTGAGTTGTCTCAATGTTAAGTGGAGACTATCTGGACAAAACAGAAGCTTTCTGCTCCACCTACTTGTAAGGCAATGAGGGCAACCACTCAACAGAATTCCTCCTAAGAGGAACCCTGAGAGTGTTTGGAAGAAATAAATACTATGCAGAATGGATGGTGACCATCAAGAAAAAACTTCAGTGGAAAAAGGTGGCTCTCAGATTTCTTTCTCAAGGAAACCAGAGCTCCAGGAGAATGTTTTGTTTGACTGAGTACTTTGCTGGGCCAGAAGATGGAAAATTGGGGCCGGGCATGGTGGCTCACGCCTGTAATCCCAGCACTTTGGGAGGCTGAGGTGGGTGGATCATGAGGTCAGGAGATGGAGACCATCCTGGCTAACACGGTGAAACCCCGTCTCTACTAAAAATACAAAAAATTAGCCGGGCCTGGTGGTGGGCACCTGTAGTCCCAGCTACTCGGGAGGCTGAGGCAGGAGAATGGCCTGAACCCGGGAGGCAGAGCTTGCAGTGAGCAGAGATCACACCACTGCACTCCAGCCTGGGCGACAGAGTGAAACTCCATCTCAAAAAAAAAAAAAAAAAAAAAAAATGGAAATCAGAGTCAAGGTAGAACTAAATTGTATTAGGCTGTTACAGTGCACAACTCCAGGTGCCGTCACCGGCATTAAAGCCAGGAAGCAACTGTGGAAAAGAGGAATGTCTAATGGTACCTATCTCTATGAGGTAATATAAGATCTCTATTTTTCTGGCATACGCTTTCGGTAATTTTATCATGTTTTAGAATTCTTTTGTGACACTGGATTGATTTTGGGTGATAGAATGTTAAAAAAGGGCTGAGTTATGAATCTGAGTTACCATAGGTGAACCCAAGTACTTTTCCTGAAGCTTACCAGCTGAAAGAAAAGAGAATATTTGGGTTGCATATGAGTATAGGATACTGATGTCTAATTTGGGAGGATTGTTAAGATAAACAAAAAGAAATTATAAACTGTATGGAAATTGTAGAAGCTTGACATATGTTTACTGTCTTCTTACAGGAAAGCTGAGTGATATGGACTACTCCATAAGAAACTAAACAAGATCATCAAGTTGGTAACAATGAGGGATGTGTGTGTGTGTGTGTGTGTGTGTGTTGGGAATTGCATGAAAAGAGCATGGCAGTTTTGGAGGAATCTCACAAACAAAGAAGGAGAGCTTAGCAGTAATTCAGATGGTCAAGGCTCTAAGCCTGATGACCTCTGCATTATTCCTACAATAGGTCTAGGCCTGTCACAGAAGAGAGGGCCATAGAGCACGTCTAGCCTCTCCTTTCCCCCATACCTTGCTAGGACACTTGTAAATCTGTTTCTCTCATCACCTGCTTCTCTCTTTTGATAACCACACTTTTCTTCTAATATATTAATGCAAGCAGCATTGCTCTAGCTAAATCTTGCTGTTGCCAAGAAGTCATTTATCTCTTTTAGATGATTTTATGTATTTATCGCTTGTTTTATTTTATTTTATGGTTTTTAATCTCAGAGCTTCTTCTTATTGTCGTTGCTCTGATTTCTGGAGTCAAGAGACCAGCAACTTATTAAAACCCCAGTTATAGACAACATAGCCAACACAAAGTGTAAATTTACTAGAAAAAAAAATCTTGCTTTCCTCATTGTTTGTATTCCTATAATTTCAGTAACAAAACAAGGGACAAAATAGAAGCTCAGTAAACACTTGAATATTTCCTGGGGTCCTTTTGATGAAACAATATATATGAACACTTCACGCATTTTTTTTTAATGACAAAAGCTTTTGCCCTGTTCTTAAAGTCTATTATTGTTGCGTGCCTCTTCTCTGGTTCCAGTGAATTAAAATTTGTAGCAACTTAATCTCTCTCTAAACACATTTGTAATGCTTTGTTTTCTTTATTCAGTTGTGCTTTGTGTGTCATATATCATTACACTATGTTGCATTTCTTACAGAAAAAACCTACTGAAAGTGTCTTTTTTTTTAGAAAAGCAAAATTCTTTATTACTATGGCCTATAGCAGTTAAAGCTTGAAATTAGAATTAAGTATTGTGCATTGCGATGCAGACGACCATATAGATATATTAACATTTTGGCAAGGTTTTTCTTTACAGGCACAAAGTTGTCATTAGGAAATATAATACTCATTTTTTGCTTGATTAATTATAGCAAAAGCATAACAAAGTATATACTGTGTGTTAGAGCATGCAACATTTTGTAAAATTATGAATCATGGGCAAGCTGGGGTATGAATCCACAACATTCTGTAAGAAACTCAGAGTAAGTATGAAATTTGTTCTTTGAAGTTTTTTGACTAAAGAGAATTTATGCACTCCAAACATAAAGAAACACATCTCGAAAACACAACTCACAATCTAAAATAATCTGAGTTCTCTTCCCACCTTTCCAAATCTGCTATGGATTTACATATATGTAACCTTGGAAGATATTCTGATAATTATATGTAATAAATAATACTTAGTACATAATATAAATGTAATAATAGCTACTATTTTCTAAGGGCTTTCTTTGTGTCAGACATCATACAAATGTTCTCCGTGGTTACTGATTCAATCCTTACAAGACCTTTGCAAAGTAGGTAGTATTTTATTATTAGCTATTATTATAATCATTATTGAGTTAAACTTATATTCAGTGAGACACACATATTCTATCTATATAATTTCATAAATTTCTGCAAATGTATACATTTGTGTATCTGATATCTAATCAAGACAGAGAACAGTCCCATTACCTAGAAGTAGACACTATTTATAGCTCTAATTTCCTAATACATAACAATGGACTCAGAAGGGTTAAATAATTTGCCCAAAGGTACACCAGTAATAAATAGCACAGCTAATTGTCAAACTCACAGTCCTCATCATGCTATATTAGGATTCCCAAGGCTTAGCTTCCACATCTATTGGCTTTCTTTTGATTTTTATATGTATAAAAGTAGAGTTTGGAAAAGATTGAAAGGCTAAGTGGAACTAGCTGACATCTAACAGTGTTTTTCATATTTGCTAATTATTAGACTATCTTAGCTTTGTAAGAATAGAGATATCCTCTCCATGCTTAAAATTTTAAGCTAGTAGACTGAAGTTTTGACCTATAATATGAATTATGTTTGTATGTTCTCTAGTGATTCTGATAGTCACTACATATTCATTAGAATAGGCTATGTAGTACTATGGTCACAAATTAACCACAAAATATCAGAACCTTAACACAAGATTTATTTATTCAGAAACCCACTGCTTGGGTGACTCTCCAGAAAAGATGTCTTCTTTGCAGTAACAATTCAAGATCCTCTATCTTTGTGCCATTGAAATGTTTATGTCCTTGCAGCAGGTGGAGAGAAGAGTTAGCTGAAGGATTGTGCACTGGCTCTTAAATCTTAGCCAAATCCATTGGTCAGAATTCATCCCATGGGCCTGCCTCTTCAAAGGGGCTGAGAAATATGGACGAGAACAGAGGTATTTGGAGAAGAGTGCCACAGTCAGATTTTAAGAATCATTGAATCATTTACCTCTAAGTTTCTTTCCTTCTCAGATGTTTGTGGATCACCTGTGATACAGATAGATTTATATTTTCTGATTTTGTAGAAAATAATACCACTCTGACATCTCCAAATCACCATGAAATGCTTTTCTTTGTTTTCTCTTTGACTAGCATGATGTAATATTTCCATGAAAAGCATGAAACTATTATATTGATGAGGATCTGATGGTCCTGCTACCCCTTCTGTTGGTTGTTCTTTAATTCCCTTGAGTTAACATACTGTAAGTTAACCCTAGCCAGAATGCTTTGCATTTCCACCGAATTTACTGTCAATTGGATGCCACCATAACACCTACTGGCACATTAGAAGGCAAATGTTTTAAGCTTCTAGCCTCTAGTGGTTATGAGTTGACTATGGAGTCAGATTGCTTGGTCTTAGATCCAAGCTTCGTCATTTACTAGGTATATGAGTTTGGTAAGTGACTTAACCTCGCTGAACTAATCTTCTCTTGAGCAAAATGGGAGTAATTATATCTTCTACCTCATGGGACTGTCGTAAGTATTAAAAATGATAATCTACATTAAGTGCTTACCACAGGGTCTTACATATGGAGAGCAACCAATAAACTTTGTCTGCTTTTTACAAAGGGATGTCTTTAAGACTGCTGACCTGCCAATAACTAATAAAAAGAAGCTCCTCTGCCTCACCTCTCCCAGAGTAATGGATTTCACCAGTATATGCTGAGAGAGAAGGCTTTTTCTATGCCTTCAAATCAATCAATTTCAATTCATTTCCCCACCTTCTTGTAAAGCCAGTTTTGACCGTATCTTTCAACTCTAAATGATGATTTTATGAAAGTCAAAATGAAATTAGCAAAATGGTATTTTTCTGTCAATGAAAGCATAGAAGCTTTAAAAGACTGGTGAACAATAACTCACATCTCTCCTACTCTATACTACATGAAGCTGTGTGTTATCTAACAACAGGAGTATGTAAATCATGAAACGTAAACTTTCTTCCCCCAGAGTGGCAAGTGAGCTATTTTCAACTTTCTGTTGTGACACCACTTTTTTAGGTTGTGTCAGCACACCTATTATTAATTTACCTCTTCACAAGCTGTGTGCATCTTCTCCAAGAACGTTTATTGAGATCTCTTTTCCAACACTGTCTAGGCATTTCTCAGGATGTCTTGCATGGAATGCTAGTCTGGAATAATTATTTAATGTATATTTCCCTTGAAAAGATACTTTCTTGCTCAAATATGAATATACTTCAGGCTCTACCTATCTTAGACACTGACAACATATATTGGCACCTCACTATACATTAGCACATCCAGAATATGTTTTTAGACATCCTAAAGTAATGTCTGTTTAACTCCGTTCTACTGATTACCTACAAAACTAATTTGGCCATGAAAAACTTATTTTCACACAAAAAAGTGTGTTCCAAAGGATGATATATTTGGCAAATCGTGTGCAGAATTGATGAGAGAGCTTAAGCTATGGAAGTCTCCTTGCTTCTTAGGTTTAGAAAGATAATAATAAAGAAACAATGTCTTGGTTTGATCTGATTGTATAAAGCCAATGGCCACCATAAGCACAAAACTCTAATTTGTTTGACAGGACCGGAACTGGGGAGAGCAAAGTGAAAGCACTTGTAGGAGTTGCACTATTTAAGGAGGCAGCAAAAAGCTCAGTAAACAAGATAAATCATATTTTAATGCAATATTTTAAGATAAGGAAAATAAAACTATTTTAAAAATAAAAATGCCAAATGCCATGATGAACAAAACAGCAAATTTTAAATAAAGGCAAGATGAGTATTGCTGATTTTTTCTTTTGCTCCCATATGGTTTTAAACAATACTGTTACTCTTCCCTTATTTTAAAATCTTGATATTTTGTTCATCATGAATTTTTGCATTAGGTTTTGATATGTTAAAATAAAATGGTGCGTTGAAATATCACTTGCCTTGATTTCTGAGTGTTTTGGGGCCCCTTCAATGTTACGACTGAGCGAGCACCTCATCACCTCCCTCCAGTTCCAGATTTGCTACTTGATTCCTGTTCAAATGTAACTGGGGATGGAAGAGCAAACTCATTTTATCTAGGACTGAGTTCTGCACAAAGTCAGCATAGTATTGGGAGGAAATGGCACAACCATGTTCATAGCAGCCCTATTCACAATAGTTAAAAGGTGGGAGCAACCCAAATGTCTATCCACAGATGAATGAATATACACAATGTGATGTATACACACAATGGCATATTGTTCAGCCTCAAAAAGGAAGGAAATTGTGACACATGCTACAACATGGATGAACCTTGAAGACATTATGCAAAATGAAATAAGCTAGTCACTAAAAAGACAAATACTGGATGATTTCATTTATATGAAGTATCAAGTATAATGAAACTCACAGAAACGACAAATAAGCATGGTAGTTTCCAGGGACTGGAGGAAGGGGAAAGAGGGACTTGTTGTTTAAAGGGTATAGAGTTTCAGTTTTCACAACGATATGAACATACTAAATACTACTGATATATACACTTAAAAGTGGTTAAGATGGTAAATGTTCTGTTACATGTATTTTATCACCATTACTTTTTTAAATTAAAATTTGAGAAAGAGGAGAAATGGCAACTGTCAAGGACAGAGATGCACATCATCAAAAGCAGAATTGGAGAAGGGTGCCAAAGAAGCAGAAGGCCAGGAAAGGGAGGGGAGAAAACACAGGTTGGAGGAGTAACCTGGGTGAACTCTGGTCTCTAGGCTTCTACCTGTCCTTGGAACAGGCTGCATTGAAAAGGAGGCTGAAATATGTTCACTCAACTTCAGGTGTCTTTTCTGCCTCTTCTTCTTCTCCTTCAGAGACTTTCTGGGGGAAAGATCTTTAAATGTAAGATATATTTTGGTTAGAAATCCTGTCTGTTAATGTACAGCTTCACAGTGCTGACGGGCTGCCCATGACGTGCAGCACATTTTGGATGCTTTTATAGAAAAGCTAAGATTATTTTTCTAATAACTCTTTCATCTGCAGCATCTAGTTTTTCCATTAGGAAAACTAAAATAGCTTGTGGAATTGCTTTTTGTCCTTCTACAATAACAGATGCTGCAGCAAGCCCATCACTTTGGGACATATGTAGAATATGATGTGGTTACAATGAGAAAACTCCCTCTTCTCTCCACACCCTTTTTGCAGAAGGACACTTTGTGACATCTCCTTCATGTTTCTGGGTCACAGAATATCTTGTGTGAGTGGAAAAGAGATAACATATGTCAACATATGCTGAAATAATAAATATGATCTCTTTAAGGGCAGATAGCATCCATGAATAATTTTAACAACTCACAAAGATACTTGGCCATAATTAGTTCTAGGGAAGATTTTTTTTAAATGTTTTCTTTCACTGGGACACACTGGATACTGTTTTCTTGGTGGTGGGAGAGGAGTGGATAGTGAATATCAATCAGGATAGGCTGGATTAAGCAGTGATAATAAACATCCTGCAAATCCTAGTGACTGAAAAAATTGAGTGTTATTGCTCTCTCATGTTACACGTCTGCTGCACAGCTATAGCAGTGTGTTCTGTCATCTTCACTCTGGGACTCATGCTAACAGAGTGCCTGTCCTCTTGTTGTCATGACCAAGATTACAAAGATGTATGATGGACCAGGCTGCTTCTGCTCGGAAGTGACACACCACTTGGCCCACATTTCATTGGCAAATGAAATGGCCCCTCGAGTTCAACAAGGTACATTTGTATAATCTTTCTTCAGGGAGGTTCTGTGAAACAATAATAAAAATGAACTGGAATAGTTAGCAAAGAGGACTCTAATGTACAGGTGGTTGAAGAAAGGAAAGAGAGCTACTATTGCCACAATTTTCCAGGAATATTGTATACTGTTCTTGGTCAGTTGTCACTCAGTCTTGACCACAACCCTATAAAATCCATTATTCTTCCTTTTATTTTTCTTAGGGATGAACAAGGTAAGTTCAAGCTGATGCAGTGTTATCAGTCAGGGTTCTCTAGAGGGACAGAACTAGTAGGACAGATGAATAAATCAAGGGGAGTTTATTAGGAGAATTGACTCACATGATTAGACGGTGAAGTCCCACAATAGGCCATCTGCAAACGGAGGAGCCAAGAAGCCAGTCTGAGTCCCAAAACCTCAAAAGTAGGGAAGCCGATAATACAGCCTTCAGTCTGTGGCTGAAGGCCCGAGAGCCCATGGCAAATCACTGCTGTAAGCCCAAGAGTCCAAAAGCTGAACAATTTGGAATCTGATGTTTGAGGGTAGGAAGCATTCAGCATGGGAAAAAGATGGAGGCCAGAAGACTCAACCAGTCTGCTCTTTCCATGCCTGCTTTTATGCTGGCAGCTGATTAGATGGTGCCCACCCAGACTCAGGGTGGGTCCACTTCTCCCAGTCCACTGACTCAAATGTTAATCTCCTTTGGCAACACCCTCACAGACACACCCCAGGAACAATACCTTGTGTTCTTCAATCCAATCAAGTTCATACTCAATATTAACCATCACCCTCAGTAACCTGCCTAAGGTCATAGAGTTATTATGTTAAAGCTGGTATTTAAATTAATGCTCAACTAACTCAAAGGTCATGTTCTTCCCAAGACAACATGGTGACTCTTACAATCACATGAGGACAAAGTGAGGCTTAAATCACCTATTATGCAACCCATTTTTTCAATGGTGATACCCAGTATGGACGTCCGTGTTAATTGATTAGGTAGATAACAAGCACAGCATGTAAAGATTGATAGAACAGTTATGTTCTTCTGAAGCAGAATGGGCTGGAAAGGCTAGGTTGTTTACCCCGCCTCACGCATTTTCCACATTTAAGAGGACATGAGTCTCACTGACCGTCATATATAGGTTATAAAACTCCTTCAATAAGAACATTTTTTTAAAATCACTATTTCTGGAGTATCCCAAATAGGATGAAAGCATATATTTCTAGAAATGGCTGGGAGTGAAGAATTAATAAAAATAAGTTCATGAATAATACAAGAAAAGAGTTTACCAAGGCAATGCATACATATCAAAGGCAAAAGCTGGCTAAGAAACCCAGTGTTGCAATACAAGTACGTTTAATTTTTCTAGAAGATATATAAACAATTTTAAAACTCCCACTCAGAGAACTCACCACCCGCCTCAGCCCCATTGTTTTACCCTATCTTCCAAATATTATTTGAAATAGTAAGGCATTATTTGGCACACATGCTTATCATGCTGTTAATGAGAAGAGTGAATTAAAAATGGAAAGAGACTAACTGTTCAAAAATTGGGTAAATGTGTAAGGAAAGTCTGACTCATCTGTTTGAAGAAAGGCTACCCCACTGTTAAAAGACTCGTTTGTGAATAGTTCAAAATAATGTGTGAATATGGTTTGGCTTCCGTGTTCAGTTAAACAATTAGAATATGAAATGGAATATACTATAAGGTCTCCACTCTGCAGGACAAATGAACAGAAAAATCAAACAATGTATTTGTTTATGTAGAAAAAGATAAGGAAATAGAAATGAATATGAAATCTACCATATGTAGCATTGGTGGTTATAGTCTGTATAACTATAGGTGATTATTACATTCATTGTTTATTTATTTATGTATGTGGTAGATATTTATGGAAAGGCTATGACACGGTAGATGCAGTTCTAAGTGTGGCAGTGAATAAAGCCAAGCAAACCACTTTCTTGTGCTGCTTATAATATGATGGGGGAGGATCTATGAGAAACAAATAAACATGTTACTTTGTTTAAACTCCTTTGGAGAAAACTAAATAGGATAAGGGAATACAGTGCCATGGAGGAGGAGTTATTTTGTATATGTTGGTCAAGGAAGGCTTCTCTGAAAAGAGAATATTTGAGTAGAGGCCTGAAGGAAGTGGGGGAGCTGGCAAGGCAGGTTAGTGGGGACAAGCATTCAGGCAGAGAGGAACCAGATGCAAAGGCCCTGGGTGTTTGCATGCTTCAAGGAACAACAGAAGCAAATGTGGCTTGAATGAAAGGAGGAAGGAGAAGATAGTAGTAGAAGGGGTCAGAGGAGTGGTGGTTGGTGGTGGCACAATCATGTGAGACTTGAAGACAATTTCCAGGACTCTGGCTTTTTTACTGAAAGAGATACAAATTACTGGAGGATTCTGAGCCAAGGTGTGGCATGGTCTATCTTACAAAGGCCATTCTGGCTGCTGGGGGAAAGAGACTGGGAACAGGGTAAGCAAATCAGAAACAAGTGAGAAATATCAGTAGCTTAGACTTGGGAAAAAACAGCAAAATAATAAGAGATGTTTGGATTTTTAATAGCTCACAGATCAATCTGAAAGGATTTGCTTATAGAGAGGCCGTATGAAAAGAAAACTCAATCACGATTCCCAAGTTTGTGCACTGAGAAACTGATGATGAAGTTGCCATTTACTAAGAGAAGAATGCAGAAGAAACTGATTTAGGGGTGGGATGGGAAGAAATCCAGAGTTTGGTTTGGGATGGATTAATTGTGAGATGTTTATTCAAATAAGCAGATAAACATATGAGTTCCACATTCAGAGGGCTGAATGAAATAACGTAAGGATTAAACGTAGTTGATAAAAGGTCCAAGAGTCAGTCCTGGGCATGTTACTATTTTGAGCTGGCAGGACAAGGAGGAACCAGAAAAGGAAAATGAAAAGCGATGGCCATTGGGGTAGGAAGAAAACTGAGTGTTGTCCCCCAAGCCAAGTATATAAAGATGAAGAGAGTTTATGTCAATTGCTGCTGATATAATAATATCTGCAATGAGAACTAATTAGTGACCAATGTATTTGGTAACACAGGTAACTGGGAGAGTAGTTTCAGTGGAGAGATCAGACTGAAAGGCTAACTGGAATTGGTACAAGAGAGAATAGAAAGGGGAGAAGTGAAGACATCAAGGAATTTTCCTGAAAATGGAAACAGAGATATTGGGCAATAGTTTAAAGAAGTTATGGAATAAAGAGAGAGCTTTTGATAAGATAGGAGGTAGGAAATCTTACAATTTCTTTTGAAACAGGGTCTTGCTGTGTCACCCAGGCTGGAGTGCAATGATGCCATCATGTCTCACTGTGTACTTGGTATAGGCATGAGCCACCACACCCACCTACAATGTCCTTGAATAATAATGGGAATAATAAGTAAGTAGGGGAAACTTGATAATGCAGGAAAGAGAGAAGATAGCAAAAGAGATGTCCTTGGTTAGATGAGAGAGGGCCCAGGGCACATTGCAGAAGTGGGCCTTTGAAGCAATGTGAGTTCATTCATCCTAAGAGAGGAAAAGACACAGCTTGTGGATATGAATGCAGAAACTTTGCTGTATTTGGTGATGGATGCAGGTGGAACTTTTGATATAACTTCTATTTTCTCAGTGAATTAAGAGGAATTATGTTCTCTTCCCAAGTTGCATAGAAATAAATCACAGAGCCCTCTGGATTGAAGATTCCAAAGTCTGTTCTTTCCATGACAGCACAATGGTCTAGCCTAGCCTCCGTCAGGGTAAAAACTTAAAATTCATCTAAATTTTAGACATCCACATTAAGTATTAATATTCTTAAGAGAGGGCTCACCCTCCATTTAGCAAATCTTATATTGGAACTCCTCTATTGGCCAGAGGCATCACTTTTCCACATATACAATAGAAATCCCTTTGCTGATTTTTTTGTTTCCAAAGCCCAAAGTTAATAATAATAGCAGTATCCATATCAAGATTACAAAATCATTATTAGTGGTACAATTTTACAAATAAGTAAATTAAAGTTCAGCCAGATTAAGGAACTTGGTCATCTTTGTGCCCTCCACTCCTAGCGTGGTTCACTGAGTTTTTGGTGGATCACTTATCTTCCTCATACAGCAGCTTAAATTATATGAATTTTTATTACCCAGCCAGTTTTCAGTTGCAACAAAGGGAAAACCCATCTAAAATGGTTTAAATTGTAATCCTGCTGTTTCAAGTTCAAGACAGGTTAATTCAATGACTCAACACCATCCCAATGGGCTGTTTCACCAGCTTCACATTTTGCCACCATAAAATCGTAGCTTGTCCAAATAAGGCAGCCTGGCAGATGCCGCTGATGCTCTTTGGAGGCTGAACCGAGGGAACATTTCTGTTTTGTGTCTCTTTAAAATCAAGGAAAACCTTCCCAGAATCTCTCCCTGATCCCAACTGTAGACTCAGCTAGATTTTGTATCTACATCCTTCTCCTTTTTGTCTCTCTCTTCTCCCCCTTCTCTCTCTCTCTCTCTGAGATTCACTTTTTCCTGAGTACCCTTGTAGCTAATGCTAATTAGGTAAAGCTTGATTCTCATACAGCGGCTTAAATTATCCCGTAAAAAGCTATATTTAAAAAATTATAGTCCTGAGTATAGTCCAGGATGATGTTCCTGTACTATAGGATTTTTCTGAGGTCACCACTTGTTAAGGACTTTATTGATCTGGGTTGAAAATTAATTGTTTTATCAAGTCATTAAGAAATATATTCTATACTGTTATGAATTTACTTATGAAACTTTAAATCAGCTTTGCAGAAGTTAAGGAATCCATCACCAGCCCTATAATTTACCTAATGATAATTCCACATCAATAGGACAAAGCATGACCTGTTAGAAGTCAAAGTCACGTCTCTCTTTTACAAAACATGAAATAAAAAATCTACTAAATGGGAACCATACCAGGTATTGTATTCATAAACCAAAGGTCTTAAAATAGCCTTCAGGCTCTATCTGATGGGAAACCCCCTTGTTCTGCTACTTCTCTGACCTCCCCTGCTACAACTGTGCTCACTCACACCTGGCTTCAGCAGCTCTGCTTTTGTTGGTGTTCCTTTCACAAGAGACATCATACACTCATGCTTCATGTCTTTGGCAATCACTGCTCCTTTGTCTGGGATTAGTATCACTTTATTTTGATGCCTTTCTTGACCCACCATTTATGAAATAGCTACCCTGCCTCCTAAGCTTTAAGACTTCCTTTTCCATTTCCTGGGTTATTTTTCCCCACAGCACTTAATAGCACCAGGCACATTATATATTTATTTGTAAATCCGTATTTGTCTTTTTCCCTCTACCAGACAGTAAGCTCCAAGAGACCACAGTATTTTTTTTCCTTGCAATAGTCCAATTACTCAGAACAATGGCTAGCATGTAGTAGGCAATCAATGCTTCCAGAATAAACAAACATTGTAATCTCTGCATTCAAGAGGCTTCCAATTTATTGGAAAAGTAATGCAAACCCAACAACCAACAACCCAAGCAACCCACACAATAGCCATCTGACCACCCACCAAATGGGTTTCATGGTACTCAGCATGAGACTTGACAACAACACCCAACAGAGTCAGAAAGCCTGAGATCCATGCCTACATCCACTCACTAGGCCTGATGAGTTTAGAAAGGTTTTTTGTTTTTGTTTTTGTTTTTGTTTTTTTTGACAGAGTTTTGCTCTGTCGTCCAGGCTGGAGTGCAGCGGTGGGATCTTGGCTTCACTGCAACCTCCGCCTCCTGTATTTAAGCGATTTTCCTGCCTCAGCCTCCCAAGTAGCTAGGATTACAGGCACACACCACCACGCCCAGCTAATTTTTGTATTTTTAGTAGAGATGGATTTTCACCGTGTTGGCCAGGCTGGTCTCGAACTCCCAACCTCAGGTGATCCACCCACTTTGGCCTCCCAAAGTGCTGGGAGTACAGGCCTGAGCCACTGTGCTTGTATAGAGAATAGTGATAAATTATCTACTCCTTTATTTCTTCATCAGTGAGATAGACTTAATACTATCTCAATGAATTGTTTTGAGAGATTAAATAATCTCTGGAAAACACTTTACACTGTGGCAGACATTTAAAGTGCTCATTTGACCCTTGAACAACATAGGGTTTGAACTGTGAGAATCCAGTTAGACATGGATTTTCTTATGTCTCTACTACCCCTGAGATAGCAAGATCATCTCCTCATAATCCTCCTCCTCCTCCTCCTCAGCCTACTCAATGTGAACATAATGAGCATGAAGATCTTCATGATCATTCACTTCCACTTAATGAATAGTAAGTATATTTTATCTTCCTTCTGATTTTAATAACATTTTATTTTCTCTAGCTTGCTTTATTGTAAGAATATGGTATATAATATAGATAACATACAAAATATTTGTTAATTGACTGTTTATGTTATTGGTAAGGCTTCCAGTCAATAGTAGGCTATTAGCGGTTACATTTTGGGAAAGTCAAAAGTTATACATGGATTTTCAACTGTGTGGGGCTTGGCGCCCGAACCCGTTGTGTGGTTCAAGGGTCTACTGTATATGTACAATTTTATTATATATAAAAAAGGGCGAGATTTGATAAAGGCACAGATGAGCTCTGCCTGGGGAATTCAGGAAAACAAAGATGAGATGAGCCTGAAACCCAGGCGCTCTGTGGAAACTTATTGATAATTGACAAAAGAGTGGGGGTTGTGAATATTTTAGTTCCCTAAAACTTTTACCTATAGAGAGGCACACCGTTGTTCTCCTTTGTCTCTGATCATCAGTCCATATTAAAATTGAAGAGATTGGTGTCGGAACGAAATCAGTACCTGGGTGCTAAAACGCTGACAAGCTGGAGGTGCCTGATGAAATACATGTTGACTTATTTGCTACTACAGTATCTCTCTTGTTTCACAGGCTATTGAGCAAAACCAGGGAAGTTCAAATATATAATTCAACTCAAATATATTATATAATTAAGTATAACAGTTTTGTCATCCTATTTCATATGATTTCCAAAATACCAACATTTCTATATAATTTTAATTTCTTTTGCTTTCAAATTAGAGAATATGATGCCTTCTTCTGCCTAATTGTACATACATAATATGTAAATTATTAGACTATAATTTGCACAGAGTAGGTGCACAGAGAACATTAGGGTTCAAAACTATAAACTGACATGGCAATTTGTCTTTGCAAATAATATACAACTTGTGTCAAAGGAGGAAAAATACACACAGTATTTCACTAAATAACAATTATCTAGGAAATGTTGAGTTGTTATTATTCCGTATTAGTTCTACTTGCATTCATGTTAAATGAATAAAGCTGAATTAAAAGGTGACATTTGGGCTATTTCCTAAAAAATGTGATTTCTCAGTCTTTAAATACGTTTCCTTGGCTCATGTTTTCATCTAGGCAACACTGCTACTTTAATGTTATTTAAAATTAAATTTGTTCTTTGGTTCGTTACAATGCTTAGCAAGTTAATAAGTTTATAAATCATAATTAACTACAACTTTCTGTTCTGTTGCCCTTCTGAATTGCTTTCTTTTTGATTTTTTTTTTGTTTTTTTTCTTTTCCCTATGTAATTTGCTGCACACATACCTTATTTTAAAGATGGGTAGACTTCATTTTTATGGTGTGATGGACCGGGCTTAACTGGAAATGTGTAACCATGTCACGAGTGAAACACATGTGAGTGTGTGAATGCACATGTTTGCACATGTGTGAACATAAATGTGTACATAAATGCTTAACTGACTTCCAGAGAGCACCATTTTTTTGTACAGGTGCTCCTCCACTTGCTGGGTGCAATTTCTGAAACATGTTGATTCCAGTATTCCATCAGGGACTCCTTATTTCTGTACAATAAAGGGAAGTCAAATAAAGTATAATGAATTTTCAAACACTTCAGAAAAGCTTTAAAATGTTCAAAGAGAGAGTCAAAAAGCCTCACTCATTAGGATTCTACTTGGGGAATGTGGGTGAGCTTCATTAGAGTGTGGAACCACAGGGGGCAGAAAGGATTCCTGCAAATGCCTTTTTCTTCATTGTATCATATCACAGATCTCCCCTAGTGGCTTATTTAGAATGAACTGTGATTTTAGCAACACAGGGTGCAGAGGTAAGTGGTAATAATTAAGGAAGCACAGGCCTAACTGTGAAATCCTTTCCCACCCCTCTGGCCAACTGCACCCTCACAAGCATTCTTGGTCACCTGTATGTTAATGTACACACGTGTTTATCCATGTTGTTCTTAAACCTAAGACATTTATATTTTCCTCCTAAACCTCTACCTTTTTCTCGCCTAGTTGTTACAGGTTTCTTTGTTGTCTTCTTTTCACTCTCATGCAAATATTGTAAGTTTTATACCAATGCCAAAAAATGTTAACAGTTTTATATGTTGTCCAATACATGTAGTTGATTTCAGGCTGTCTTTGCTGTTCTCTTATATTTTTCACAAGCACTGTTTTCCCCTCTGTAAGATGTGAGGATAGATGCACCTCCTTCCCTCCAGCCTTTTGTCTAGTTGCTAAGTCTCACATTCAGTTCTTGGTTGATTGAGCAGCCTCGTCTGGGGCATTTCCATAGCATGAGGTCATCTTCTGTAGTGATTTCTTAATTGATGCCCCTACAAATCTACAGCCTCCAGCATTCCCTTTGCCCCTGCAGAGCTGAAGGTCACGCATTTCCCACCTCTGGATGGCCAGGCCAGGTCAGTACCCAGAACAGCTCCTTGTGTGCCTACATTCACAGATAAAGACCTTTAAAATAAAATGTACTATGCCGACCCTTTTTGGCCCTGAAAGAACTCCACTAGATTTTACCTTCTCCCTATGATCTCTGGTCTGGTAGGGCTGGTTTTCATCCTAATAACTCCACGTGTAGATATTCATCTTCGAAACCCTTATAACTGAGAATTCACTCGAATACTCTAACTTTCCCACTCCACACTTTCCTTGTGACATACAACCTCTTCTTGTCTGTGTATTATAAAATACGCCTCCAACTGAATCCCTGATGATACCAATTATAAAACTGACTCAAAATATTTTTTGTGCAAAGTGGAAGCAATTCAACATTGTAGACCCAGGGAAACATCAGATAAATGGTGTTATAGATGAGCAGGCAATAACACAAACCCAACACTTACTTGCCTAGAAAATTATTTCTTCTGAAGTAGTCTATTATGCTAACACTGAGGTAGAGAGTACCTGCATTCTGATGTTAGCTCTCTCTCGAATCTTAAATAAATAATTTTAAATACATCTCTCTTCATTGAAATTTAATTTTCACATTTTTAGAAGAAGGAAACTTTTTGAAAAAAAGAATTTCCTAGCTCTTATATGATATGGAGGACCCGCCATCTTCCATTGCCAAGGCATGGTGCAGGATAGAGAAGAATTCATCAGTATTTGTATAACCCACCACATCACATCTCAAGGTTGATGTGACAGTTGGAGATAATGAAATATAAAGTGCTTACAAACATAATAGGTGTTCAATAGATTTTAGTTTTATCACACATGAGCATATAATCTATTTGTATTAATATAGTAAAGCACATCATAAATTAAATGCCTACGTAAAGTCATAATAGAATACATTAAATATCTATTTTTTACTATATTGATTTTTAAATAACATTAAACTTTTTCTTCCCTCCAGAGACAGGATGGAGGAGGTAACTTCTTTGAAGCCTGTATTAGGTAGATTACATTATGTTCTGCTAAGAAAGTGCCCCCAAATCTCAATAGTTTGTGATGGCCAAGGATTATTGTCATCCAGTTTACATGACTCTCATGTGTTGGATGTGGCTTGTATCATGTATTTTTATGCTACAACTCAAGCTGTGAGAGAAGTTTCTGTTGGGAATATTGTCATGCTTATGCCTGAGGGTCCATGTACCTTGGGACTACACGATGATAAAGTTTCTGCTGAAATGCGCTTATGTCCTTTCAGCTCGTATTTCATTCCCCATGCAAGTCACTTGATTAAACAAGAAGTCAATAAAGCCAAAATATTTAACCCTTCCAAAGCAAGCATAATAGATATTTCAGAGTCTCATATCAAAGAAAGCAGACATCTTGAAGGATTAGAGAAGAGAATTAATACCTGCACAGACATCTACTAGATGAAAAGCATTTGGCAACAAATACCAATATTGTGGTCCCTATTGTGTCATTAACTTGGAGTGTAATATTTTTTCTTTTTTTTTTTTCTTTTGAGATGCAGTTTTGCTCTTGTTGCCCAAGCTGGAGTGCAATGGTGCGATCTTGGCTCACTGCAACCTCCGCCTCCTGGATTCAAGCGATTCTCCTGCCTCAGCCTCCTGATTAGCTCGGATTACAGGCGCATACCACTACACATGCTAATTTTTTTGTATATTTAGTAGAAACGGGGTTTCACCATGTTAGCCAGGCTGGGCGCGAACTCCTGACCTCAGATGATCCATCCATGTTGGCCTCCCAAAGTGTTCGGATTACAGGCATTAGCTCTCGTGCCCCGCACTTGGTGTGTAATTTTAAGCAGTTTACTTAATCTTTTAATCTTAAATGATTGAGACCATTTTTATTTAACATAGAAATACTACTAGTCTCCTTGCCTACTTTCTGGAATTGGTAAGAGGAAGACATTAAGTAACAAAAGTGTCAAAGTGTTTTACAAATCAAGCAAAACCTAAATAAACAAAAGCCCAGTGGGATCCAAGTATCCCAGTATCCCAAGTATCCAATGCCACCAGATTTATTCACCCGACAGACCAAGGATTATTCTAGACAGGTAGATGTGCTATGCTACAATCTGGCAATATCTGTAATATGGAGCAGAAAACAGGTAAAGATTTGCTTCATTGTTTGTACATTGAAAGAGTTATAATTTACACTATTACTTTCAAAGAGATGTTCAAATATGGAAAAGGAATACTCTTAGATAAAAAGAAAGTCTGCTCTTTCTTGGTCAGTCTTCAGACTTTGATGTGAACTGGACATATTCTAAGAGGGGTCTGATTATGAGGGCGTTTGTACTCTGCACACTGCACAATAATTCTTCTTTTAACAATGATGGTAACAAATCTTGAATAGCTATCAGTCCCCAAAATTTAATTTCTATATATTTTAGAATGATGGAGAACTATTACTTAAATATAAAAAGCTTCCCTACTCTCTTCTTGAATGGGATGCAAGACCGATGGCCAGGAGTCAGGACTCCTGCATTGGAGGCCTATATTAGTTTGCAGACAAACTACCAAAAACGATGTGTCGAATTACCATTAACTGTGGGGCTTAGAACAAGAGAAATATATTGTGTCATAGTTTCAGAGAAGTCTGATCAAGATGTTGGCTAGGCCATGCTCCTTGTGAAGGCCTTAGGGAGGAACCTGCTCCAGGCCTCTCTCCTAGTTTCTGGTAGTTTCTTGGCTTATGGAAACTCAACTCCATTTTCTCATGGTGTGCTCCCTGTGAGTATTTCTGTTTCTGTGTCTCATTTTCTTTTAACTTTTATTTTAAGTTCAAGGGTACCTATGTTCAGGTTTGTTACATAGGTAAACTTGTGTCATGGGGGTTTGTTGTACAGATTATTTCATCACCCAGGGATTAAGCCCAGTACCCATTAGTTACTTTTCCTGATCCTCTCCCTCCTCCCACCCTCCACCCTCCAGTAGGCCCCCATGTGTGTGGTTTTCCTCTATGTGTCCAGGAGTTCTCATCATTTAGCTCTCCCTTACAAGTGAGAACATGCAGTATTTGGTTTTCTGTTCCTGTGTTAATGTTTTAAGAATAATGGCCTCCAGCTCCATCCATGTACTTGCAAATGACATGATCTCATTCTGTTTTTATGGTGGCATAGTATTCCGTTGTGTATATGTACCACATTTTCTTCATTCAGTCTATCATTGATGGGCATGTAGGCTGATTCCATGTCTGCTATTGTGAATGGTTTTGCAATGAACATGCATGTGCATGTGTTTTTATGACAGAACAATTTATATTCCTTTGGGTATATACCGAGTAATGGGATTGCTGAGTTGAATGGTACTTTTTTCTTTAAGTCTTTGAGGAATTGGCATACTGTCTTCCACAATGGTTGAACTAATTTACACTCTCACCAATAGCGTGTAAGTATTCCCTTTGCTCTACAACCTCGCCAGCATGTTACTTTTGATTTTTCAGTAATAACCATTCTGATTGGTGTGAGATGGTATCTCATAGTTTTGATTTGCATTTATCTAAGGACTGCAGTCATAGTGGATTAGGGTCCACCCTAATAACTTCATCTTAGCCAGTTATATGTGCAATGACCTTATTTCCAAATAAGGCCACATTCTGAGGTACTGGGAGTTAGGACTTCAACATGTGAATTTCTGGGGATACAATTCAACCCATAACAAGGCCTAACCTAACATATGGTATTATTTTAATTAAATTGTTTTGCTCTCTGTCCTTCAACAGTAGATCTTTGACTTGACACCTTTTCACCAGAAAATGTCAAGAAGCACCCGCTGGCTTCAAGATTCTAAGACCTTGAGATGCTAGACCCTAAATTAATTTTGTAGATAATAAAATTAACATATGGGACCAAAAATATGTGACCTGCTTATTTCAGTATTGACAAGAGTTATTGTTCTCCCCAGAAAGCCTTTGACCCAGAGGAAGAACTGTAAAATGACCAAGTTTAAGGAATCTTTCATGGTCATCTAAAGGAAACTTCCTTCCTATCAAGCGTTTTGTTTTGTTTTGTTTTGTTCTGTTTTGTTTTTACGGAGTCTCGCTCTGTCACCCAGTGCAGTGGTGCAATTTCAGCTCACTGTAACCTCTGCCTCCTGGGTTCTAGTGATTCTCCTGCCTCAGCCTCCTGAGTAGCTGGGATTACAAGCACATGACACCACTCTCATCTAATTTTTGTATTTTTAGTAGAGACAGGGTTTCAAATGTTAGCCAGGCTGGTCTCGAACTCCTGACCTCAAGTGATCTACCTGCTCTGGCCTCCCAAAGTGCTGGATTACAGGTGTGAGTCACTGTACCCAGCATCAAGTGGTTTTTCTTATCTTTGCATAAATGCTTCTAGTAGCAAGAAACTCCTCTAAGGCTGTCTTCTTCATGTTAGGGCACTTGGGCTGGTCAGACATACTTTCTGATGTTGGGCTAGTTGTGCTCACACATAGGTTCAAATTTAACCTTCTGTGACTAGGCTGAGCTGATACCATCTACTTACGGTCAATGTCAGTCCCCTTCCTTGCTCATGATCCTTATTTTGACACCCTCAGGATAAATATTAGAAGCTATAACTCCTAGAGAGAGGAAGACAGCTTGAATGTTCCTGGCTCCGGTTTTTTTTTTTTTTTTTTTTTTAACTTCTAGTTTAGGTTCAGGGGTTCATGCGGAGGTTTGCTATACAGGTAAATTCATGTCATGGGGGTTTGTTGTGCAGATTATTTCCTTAAGCAGATATTAAGCCTATTACTCAATAGTTATTTTTTCTGCTCCATTCCCTCCTCCCACTCTTCACCCTCAAGTAGGCCCCAGTGTCTGTTGTTCATTTCTTTGTATCCATGAGTTCTCATAATTTAGCTCTCACTTATAAGTGAGAACATGTGGTATTTGCTTTTTTTCTTGCTGCATTAGTTTTCTAAGGATAATGGCTTCCAGTTCCATCCTTGTTCTGGCAAAAGACATGGTCTTGTTCTGTTTTTACGACTGCATAATATTCCATGGTGTATATGTACTACATTTTCTTTATTCAGTTTGTCATTGATGGGCATTTAGGTTGATTTTTGGCTCTTTTATTCTTCAGCATAAATTCCAGGTTCTTTAGCTTTCCATCTGAATCACACAAAAGCAAAAATCATGGCCCAGGCAATCCAGTATTTGAACTACTCATTGAGTTAAGAGGAAACCAGAGGTAGAAATATCTATGAGGTAAACATTAAGCTGTGGCACTTTTACCATAGCAGCTAAAGTGATTTAAAGAAAAAAAGACCTTTGTACTACATTTAGGACAGATTAATTATGTCATGCTTAGAAACAATTAATATGTGTGGATGCCTATCACGTAATTATTCAAACCCACACATTCACAAAAAAATAGAAAAATTCTTGCTAGAAATTTACATATACAAATTTGAAAAGTTCGGCCAGGTATAGTGGCTTATGCCTGTAATCCCAGCACTTTGGGAGGCCAAGGCGTACAGATCATGAGGTCAGGAGATCGAGACCATCCTGATTAATATGGTGAAATCCCATCTCTACTAAAAATACAAAAAAATTAGCCGGGTGTGGTGGTGGGCACCTGTAGTCCCAGCTACTGCGGAGGCTGAGGCAAGAGAACGGCATGAATCCGGGAGGCAGAGCTTGCAGTGAGCCGAGATCATGCCTCTGCACTCCAGCCTGGGCAACAGAGTGAGACGTCATCTCAAAAAACAAATAAACAAACAGAAAACCCAAAAAGTTCATTTCTAAACTCTGCTATGATTCATACAACCACATTTTGATAATTTGAATTATGTATTAAACACATACTCTAAATATACTTGTCATTATAAGATGCTCTACACAACAATGTGCTATATTTCTTGCTGATAATTCATTATTAATATATATATATATTTATGGGATACATCCAAATGTATCAAGAAATGTGTTTACATTTATTTATAACAAAATTAATGAAGCATCTGTGAATAAGATTTTAACTTACTGTTACCTGAAACTTGAAAAAAAAGCCCTTAAAACCTGATTTATAAATTTATCAAGATGCTAAAATTAGACTTTTTTTCAGAATGGGAGAGAAAAAAATGAACAATTTTCTACTTTTTTTTCCTAGCACAAAGCACAATTTACTAAAGACATCAATATAAATTTGACATTGCAGTGACCTACAAAATAAAAGCAGTCAGGATCTAGCCTAGACAACCTACCAGGAAAAATTGTGTGTGTGTGTGTGTGTGTGTGTGTGTGTGTGTGTGTGTGTGCGCATATGTATGTGTTCGTTCTATGAAATTGACTATGATAGCTTCAAGGAAACACACAGAGGTGAGACAAAAGAGAGATTACCAGAGAATAAAAACATAGAGTACAAAGAATGTTAATTGGAGTATTATTTAAAACACCATCTTATAAAATCTCAATGAATCCTAATGAATCAGAGGATTTATTTGAGCCTAATCATGGCTAAGTACTTCTTAGAATAAAATTGAGGGAGATTAGAATACAAAAAAAATTAAAGGGTCCATCCTGAGCTTAAAAGTCAGGAAATAAAGAAGCATTGCATGTCAGGTCAGTGGAGAACTTGAAAATTTGTTCTGATTTCACCAACATATTTAATTCTCTCCAAAGCTGAGTCTTTGTTTCATAGTCAAGTCATTAGATTCCACCTTTGGCAATATTTTCTCTGCTCCCAGCTCTGCATTCTGTTATTTATTTCCCTTTCCGCCACATAGAAATGGGGACTTAATAAAAGCATATTTTATTTCCAATCTGCTATTTCATGGTTCTTGCCCTGATAATCATTACTTTTCTTTATTGCAAAACAATTTCTTTCTTAAAAGACATGCATCTCGAATGACCATATTTATGTGCTGGCTGTTCCCTAAATGATAGCAAATGTCTCTTTATCTTTACCAGCTCTTCTCTGTGGGTTGGGGACCAGGGTGGATTGAATGATTGATGGGCTTTATTGGTGAGGGAGGCCCCTAGGTTGACTCCCTTAGGTCAGAACTGAACAGCATAAGCAAAGTGGAGGGTTGATAAATTACTCAAATATTTTTGCCCAAGTTACCCCTGAAGCTTCACAACTCTAAACAGATCTGAGGACAGAGGAAATATACTGATATGATTCCACAGAACCCAAATCAAGTTCATAGTCCCATTCCCCTCTGAAGCAGAATAAAGCCCTCCTTTGCCATCTCCTATGGAAAACGCTTGTGGTAAATACCAAGAAACTTGGGATCAAGTCTAGATTCTGCTATAAAACCCCTGTAACATCAGTTTCCCCACGTGTAAAATGTGACTTCACTTTTTCATTTGATCACTGCCAAATTAATGACAATCATGTCAGCCTGCTTTCATGAATGAATAAATGTATAAAGGAATTGAGAACAGAAAGATTTAATAATCTGTCCCCAAGTCTATAGATAGCATGTGACTGAGCCAAAGTTCCAAACAATTTTGGGCACCACCATACATAATGCTGTCTCTCTAGGGATTTTGACCAAGAAATGTTGCACCAAAAGGTTGGAAGTGAAAAGAGGGAGACTTCTGCCTGCCCACGTCATGAAATTTTCTTCTCTAAATTTTTGCTTTTTTATTATTCCTTGAACAATCCTTAATTCACCCTGTCTATGCACATAGTGTAATAGTTTAACTTACGCTCAACTTCTTTTCCTTTTATTTGTCCTGGTGCACCCTTAGCTGGTCATCCAGTGACATCTTACCTTCATTATCACTGCTGTGTCCTTAAACTTTTCATCCAAGCAGATGGAACTTTCCATCCATGCAGATGGAACATAACAAGAGACAACCAAAATACAAACAGAATCACATCTCAAGAATTGCCCATGGGAAGAAGATGGAAGTCACGTCAGATCATCTTGGAATTACATTTCATTCTCCTATATTTTTTATTCCTATGGACATAAACACACAAATATAGGTTAGGAACCCCACTTAAGAGAAGCCTTGAGTTTTTATATATTTTTTCACACCTCTGGCCAAACCTTCTCCTGATCACCTTACCTTGTGAATCAACCAGGAGTCTCTCTCCCTTTTTACAACATGCAATGAATCCCAAAGCAGGAACAACAACCACAGAAATTAACTGTGGACTGTGCTTCCTTTTATGTTCTGTTGGCAAGGCTAAAGTGCAAAGCTCTATACCTTGCTTAGAGTTATAACAACAAGAAGGCCTAGGAAGCCTGGATCCCTGCTTTGAAAATCAAGACTTATCTACGTCAAGTACTTTATTACATCTAGTTAAGAATACTTCCCTGGCTGGGCACAGTGGCTCACGCCTTTAATCTCAACACTTTGGGAGGCCGAGGCGGCAGTATCACTTGAGGTCAGGGGTTCATGACCAGCCTGGCCAACACAGTGAAACCCTGTCTCTTCTAACAATACAAAAATTAGCCAGGTGTGGTGGCGCGTGCCTGTAATCCCAGCTACTCAGGAGGCCTAGGCAGGGGAATGGCTTGAACCTGGGAGGCGGAGGTTGCAATAAGCCGAGATCGTGCCACTGCACTCCAGCCTGGGCGACAGAGCAAGACTCCATCTCAAACAAACAAACAAACAAAAAAGAATACTTCCCTAATTAATGAAAGTAATTCTGGCTCCTGTGATAATATTGAATTAGCAAACTATCCAGCCCATCAAACTTACTTCTTTCACTGAGTTGCATCTTTCCATGAGTAACCTTGCTCTGCCTCACACCCAGTGCCCTTAGAATTCTAAGAGTCATCTTACCTTTACTGTATCCAGCATATAGCAAATATATTCAACAATAAGGATAAATGGTGAGGGGAGGGGGACCTCAGCACCCTCCTCCCCTCACTATTTATCCTTATTGTTTTTCAAACAGCCTCAAGGAGCCTCAAGGAGCCACACACTTTATTCTAAGACCCTTACTTGACATATTGTTCTAGTCATCTTCAGGTTGCCATGTTGTCACCAGAATGATGTCCTTAAAAATATATCTGTCGAATGATACTTACCAAAGTCTGCAAATGGGTGGAGGGATGAAGAGAGGTAGGTTAATGAGTACAAACATAGAGTTAAATAAGAGGAATAAGTTCTAGTGTTTGATGGCACTGTAGGGTGACTCTAGTTAACAATGTTATGTATATATTAAAAAACAGCTAGATGTGAAGATTTAAAATGTTCCCAACACCAATAAATGATAAACATTCAAGGTGATAGATGCTCTAAACTTCCTGATTTGATCATTACACATTGTATGCATGTATCAAAATATCACATGTACCCCATACAGATGTATAATTATTATATATCAATAAATTTGTTTTGAATATGATTATTTTCCTTGTTTTTTGCAAACTCCAAATGGATGGTTCACCTCCCCAGCCTTATCCTTGTCATTCACCCATTGGTACCCTCCACCCCAAGACCAAGTCCCTGAAAGTAGCCTCTCAGCACAATGCTGCCTTCTACTTGCCAGCCTATGCTGTTGCTATTGCAGCAACCTGGCATGGCTTCCCTGCTTTATCTAGTGAGGAGGTCTCTGCTTGTCTCCAGCTTTCAGCTCATGCCATCTCCTTTGTGAGGTGAGATATGTATATAAAACATCAGATAAAATGGCACACTTGTAACCTTTCCATGTACTCTAACATGGCACCTCTACCATCACATTGAATTTATTTGTACAAGATTTGGTTTCCTCCATTATACTGTGGTTTTCTTGGCGTCATGCCTCATCTTACTTTGTATCTTTAGTGTCCAACACAGGGTCTGGTATTTAGAAAGTATCAAAAAAAATTTGTGGAATAAACCAACAGAAGCACAACTCATTTTCCTCATTTCCTGTCATCTGCCTCAGAACAACCCTTTCAGATACGCTAAAAAATTATTTTCATTGTCTTAGATTCTGCAATAACTCAGACATCCTGTCTATAACACTTATTAATCATAATAACTTTGAAATAATTTCTCTGTGCAAATATTCAGGGGCTCATCCATAACTAAGTGAAATACAGCCTGAAATAATCAATCATTATTTTCTACACCAAAGACCCTGTAATTAAGAAGTCTATCAATGTGCCAACAACTTGTGGGTCTAGAAATTAATTTTTGTTTGTTAAAGGACCTTAAAGATAATGTAATATGAGCCCATTGTGAAATGGATTAATAAATTCCTTGTCTCATTTCACTTGTTCATTTCTGTTTAAATTCTGCAAGAAATAAGAAAAGTTGTGTAGTTTTATTTCTTTAAAAATTTGACATGATGCACACTTTCTTGCAAAATCAGAGGAATCATCATGGTATTTGTCAACTGTGTGGAAGGAGGAAGTGAACACCTGCACACTATGTCACGTGATATAGATAATTTCTTTTTGTCCTTTGTTGAGTTTATTCTTCAACAAATATGCACTAAATGCCCTCTTTATGGCATGCACACATTGCTGTTGCTTTTTTGGAGATGATACAAACTGAAGCCTGAAGACTGGGTCTGAGTTACCCTAGGCTTCTCATTTAGTAACAGGCAGCATCAGAATCAGAACTCAGGTTTGACTCCAGGGCCCATGTCTGTTCTTTCACACCTTCAGTCGTTATGCATTTGATTCTAAGGCCCTATGTGATATATTGCTCGATGCCTTTTCTTTGAAGCAGTTAAAGGCAAGTTAAAGGAAATCCCACAGAGGCCAATATTCTTATGAAAAGATCCACTTGACACATAACTAAAGCATCTGAGCTGAAACAGGACTTGGCGATCATCTGCTTGATCTCTTTCATTTAAAAGATGAATTAAATTCATTTAAAAATGAACGAACAAACATTCAATGTGTATCTTCTATAGCCCATTCATTTATTTTATTTGCTCAACCAATATTCATGGAACACCTACTATATGAGACACAGTGCTAAACAGGGGTTAAAATATCAAACAAGGCCAGGCACCGTGGCTTACGCCTATAATCCCAGCACTTTGGGAGGCCGAGGTGTGCGGATCACCTGAGGTCAGGAGTTCAAGACCAGCCTGGCCAACGTGGTGAAACCTTGTCTCTACAAAAATACAAAAATTAGCTGAGCATGATGGCGGGTTCCCATAATCCTAGCTACTCGGGAGGCTGAGGCGGGAGAATCGCTTGAACCCGGGGGGCAGAAGTTGCAGTGAGCAGAGATCGCACTGTTGCACTCCAGCCTGGGTGACACAGTGAGATTCCATCTCAAAAACAAACAAACAAACAAACATTAAACAAGACAGACTTGCTTTTAGTGCTCATGGAACTCAAAATTTTCATCAGAGTAATGGGATGAGAAAAAGTTAAGCGGAAACCCCCTGAGTTACTGTAAATGTAGGGCCCTTGCAAGTCCACCCTTACCCACCTTATCTGAGTGACAAGGACTTTTAGCACATGCATGCGTCTATTGTTTGTGGATGTGAGGTGAAACACCCATTGCCTCTCCTAGACTTCAAGCTCCCTGAAGTCAAGAACAATGTCTTGCTTATAAGGGAACATCATGAACTCCTTGTGTTCTCAATATGTTGACAAAATGAATGAATAAACGAAAACATTTGCCATTCATTTGGGAGGAAAGCGAGTTTCCTTTTCAATGCTAAGTTACATGAATTGAACATTAATGACAGTATCAGCAAAAATGAGGGATTTTATTCATAGAGTGACAAGGGCTTTGATATAAGGGACTCACCAGCTGAATGCAGACCAATGTGGAGAGGAACAAACAGAAGCAAATCAGCAGAACTTAGGCAACACAAGAAAAGGTAAGTTCAAAGGAAACTTCAGTGGATACAATTGTCTCTGACAGTGCTTGCTGATGGTGTTGAATAGTTCTCTGATGAATAGGGAGTTAAAAGTTTATATCAAGAATATAATCAGGATCTCTTATGGGTTGCTTTACATAATTACACTTGAGATAATGACACAGTAAACTGTATGTAGTTCTCACCTCAATAGTCTTTATCTACTCAATCAACAAATATATTAAAATTGTTTACTGCCTGTTAAACACTAGTATATATTAAGAGCAGTACTTCTGAGTAATGGATTAAGTAATTTTTGACTAAATATTTTACTGTTGCTGCACGTATCTGAATAAAGCAATCTCTCCAGATATTGTCAGAGATGGGCATATGTATTTTGAGACCTTAGCTGACAACTGGAGCCCAGATTGGACAAAACTAGTTAAGTCACCTTGCTTTCAGAATGTTACCTTTGAACAAACCCTGTATCTTGTGTGGGTGTGCCAAATGTTACTGTTTCTCATTCAATCTTGACATCATTTCTCCCTATGACAGCCAGATTTATCTTCCAAAATTCATTTGCATTTTAAAACCAAGGTTTTATTTCTGAACATAAAAATGAGATGTTCACTATATAAACTTTGGAAAGTACAGAAAACCACAAAAAGAGAAAATTGTTACTTATAGATTACTATATGTCCAGGTGATTTCCTTTTTTTTTTTAATGTAACAGACTTCTCAAAACAGATCTTTGTATCTTTTTATTAATTTAATTATTTATTTTGGTTCTATAATAATTTCCTTTTATTTATGTTTTTAAATGGACAATGAAGATTGTATGCATTTACTGTGTACAACATATTGTTTTGAAGTTTACAGACATTGTAGAGAGACTAAATCTAGCTAATTAACATATAATTAATAAGCATTTCTACATGTTCACATCATTTTTAAAATGACTATACATAATAAAGATACTATACTTATTAAGCACTTCCTACTTGCTGGAAACTATTCTAAGAGGCTGAAATTTGCTAATTTTTCAATCCCTAAGACAAAGCTATGAAATAAGTTTTTCATTTTTTTATGAAATTAGCTTCATTTTACAGATGGAAGAATTAAAGCCATGAAAGTATCAATAAGTTGCTCATTTGGGAGGCAGAGATGGGCGGATCATGTGGTCATGAGTTCCTGTCCCGCCTAGCCAATATGGTGAAACCCCGTCTCTACTAATAATACAAAAATTAGCCAGACATGGTGTCATTCGCCTGTAGTCCCAGCTACTCGGGAGGCTGAGGCAGGAGAATCAATTGAATCCAGGAGGCGGAGGTTGCAGTGAGTCGAGAGCGCACCGCTGCACTCCGGCCTGGTGACAGAGTGAGACTCCGTCTCAAAAATAAATTAATAAAATAAAATATAAGTTGCTCATGGTCACACAGCTCATTAAAGGTACAGCCAGACTATGAATCCAGATAACACAACTCAGAGTTTACATCTTAACCACTAGGACTCATTGCCTTCTATGTGCACTAGCCTATGATACTGATAAACCCTAATTGTGCAAAATGTGTGCATAGCTTTTTTTTAAAGAAATCACATAGGTCTACGAGTAATAAAATTCAGCAAACCTTCCCCAATCTTGCATTTTCCTCCCAGAAACAGCTGTTCACAAATCTCTTAATTGTTTTCAATTATTCTATTCACTTTTGTATTTCACCTTTCTATTTCTAAATAATATGCTAATACTTATTTTCTTTTTTTTATCTTTAGATATCATCTATCAATTTTCTAGCATGAAGATGAGGTTCAGTTCTTTCATACTCACTGTCCCTTGTCAAACATTCTCTTTCTCTCTTCTTTCTCTTCCCTCTTCCCGAGCCCTCTCCTTTCTCTCTTTCTCTGATTTCCTAAAAATATAATATTTTGTGTAAGTCAACATTCAGTGTTTATTATGTTTACTTTTGAATGCATATATACAGTGTTTATAACTATCACAATATATGATAAATGTACTTCCTTTCTTGAAAAATACTCTCCCTCCACCCCCGGAAATAATAGTTGCCTGGTAAAATTTTGAGGGAATTGTCATTTAATTTTTTGCCTCTTTATCAATGATACATCTCCTGAATCTCTGACAAAATGGCAAAATCTCCTCTCGACATGGTCTAGACCATCAGTTCCATTTTCTTTTCTGGAAGACAGCCTCACTGAAGCCTCCATCCTGCTCCAATACGGACTGGTTGCTCTCAAAGTTCTCTATACAACTGTGGTTTGAGACATCTCTTTACCGTCAGACTGGATATTCCCTTTGCCTCTCTCCTGTTAAGTGTCTGTCATCTCCTCTATGTCAAGTCTTCATCTTTCTTGACTCACTCTTTCATGCTGGTGGTATATCTCTTCTAGAGGCTTCATGAGAAGGTGCATGGTACATCTAATATTTTAAGATTGCATGTCTAAAAATATCATCTTAAAACTCTCTCACACTTGGTTGCTGGTTTGCTTGGATACAGGATATTAGGTTGAAAATAATTTTACCTTAAAGTTGTGAAACTATTTCTTCTGGTCTTAAAGATTTAGCTGCTGCTGAGTTATTATTCCAAATTCCTTCTGTGCTCCTTTTCCCCCTCTCTGTAATCTTTTGGGATTATTTCTTTAGCCTCATATTATGAAATCTCAGGATGACATCTCTTGTATTCATTTCCCATTAAATATGCTGGGCACTCAATATAGCTTTAGATCTGAAATAAGTCAGTTAGTCATGAAACATTTTCTTAGTAATTTCTTTAGTAATTTTTCCACTTCATTTTTACTATTAATTCTTCTTAAAACATCTACACATTAAATATTAAACTGTGGAAAAGAACCTCTATTTGTGTCTTTTCTCCCCCTTTCCTCCGATGGATCCTTAACTCTTCCAGTCCTTCTAATTTTACTTCTGATGTGGTATTTTTAATACAAGATATTTTTTCCATTTATGTATATTCCTTTGCTGTGGCATCTAGTTTTTATTTCATGAATTCATTATCTGCTCTTATCTCCCTGATGATATAAATAAGGAATTCTTCACTCACAGCGTTTTTCTGTTTGCTTCAAGTGCACTATTTTCCCCCTACATATGTCTATTTATCTGGTGTCTGTCATTCTTGTTAGTGATGTCACTAAATTGGTGATGTTCACTGACAGTCATTCACATCTTAAAATGAGAACCAGAGGGCTGATTAAAAGTTTCACGTACTGGAGGGAGATTAATTTATGAAAGCCATTGTATGGGTGATAAGGTAGAAATACAGCTGTTTCGTTGAGAGGATTTCAAATGTCAAAATCTATTTTTATTGTGTTGTGTTGTGTTGTACTGTATTGTATTGTATCAGATTGGATCGTATCCTATCCTATCTATCCATCTATTCAGTCACCTATCCATCTATTCAGTCACCTATCCATCTATTTATTTACCTTTTTTCTATTTCTCTTGAGCTGGTCAGTTTTTCTAGTCAAAAAATAAACTTAGCCAGGTGCAGTGACTCACACCTGTAATCCCAATAGTCTGGTAGGCCAGGCAGGTGGATCACCTGATGTCAAGAGTTTGAGACCACCCTGGCCAACATGGTGAAACCCCGTCTCTACAAAAACACAAAAAATTAGCCAGGTGTGGAGGCCCGTGCCTGTAGTCCCAGCTGCTCTGGAGGCTGAGACATGAGAATCGCTTGAACCCGGGAGGTGGAGGTTGCAGTGAGCCAAGATCGTGCCATTGCACTCCAGCCTGGGTGACAGAATGAGACTCTGTCTCAAAACAACAACAACAACAAAACAAACAAACAAACAACAACAACAAAAACCCACCTCATATCTCCAGGAATTCTAAGATTGCTCATCAAAATTATAGGAGCCAAGCGAGGAAAGAGGGTTGGAGGCGGTGTCTCACCTCTCAAGTCTGTAGAGATTCACTTACTCTCCCCCTTTTTGGTATGATGCCTCATTTATATCCTTGTCTGTGCCTGCTGGCCCAAGGTTGGCGTTTCTGGTTCATTTTCTCTAGGTATCAAACTTACAGTCTTCCACTGAAGTTGGTAAGTGTTGGTTACCTGGTCTCCCTAAATGGTAGAGGTGGCTTGAGGATCTGAGCGACTTTACATAAAGTCATATGAAAAACTCCTCTGAGTTCGATTCTGCAACTCATTCTGCCTTCTGAGACAACTGGAGTGTCTAACTTCAGGGGCTTTTTTAAGTTCTCAGACACAAAGGGGCTTGCTCTTCCTGGATTCCCCAGCTGCCTCCATTTTAGGAAGTCAGTTTTCACTCTTTCATCAGTTTTCTATCTTCCAAATCTGTGTTTTCATCACTTTTCTACTTTGATTTTCTGTCTTGTTCTCTTTGGCTTTTTAGGCTTTTGCCTCTTTCAGGCTTTTCTTGTCATTTTAGTGAAAAGCTGGGAGGGATCAGTGACAAACCCAGGTGTTCCTTCACCCATTTTTAGCTGGAAATTCATAACAGCATTTCCAGGTGATTATTGTCCCATTTCACAGATAAGGCAACTGAGGTAAAGATAATTTTTAGCATACTTAAGGTCATAAATTGAGTGAATGAGCCTGTGAATTTGGTGCTCTTTCCTGGGGAGTAGCTGATTCTTGCCTTAATCCTGGGCTCTATCCAGCTAAGCAGTCATTATTCTCCTTAGATCTAACGAACAAGCTCCAGCCCTAGATTTATGAGTCTGCTCTGAATGCTAAAGTCTGAAGAAAGATATATGTGATTTCCAAAGTCTCATGCTCATCCCTCAAATAGATCTTTAATTTATTTCCTTGAAATCCAAATAAATAAAATATTGTATATGAATGATGTAATGGCTTTGGTCCAGAGCTCCCTGTGATCCTGCGACAAATTTTGGGTTGGTGTTGCCATAAAACATCCCTGCCCACACCTCAAAACCACACATAAGCTGTCATTAATCTCTTGGCTTACGAGTTGTGTTACTATCTCAGATTGATTCAAAAATATTTGGGTGTGGGTTTATACAAAGAGTTCACAACATTGTTATATGAACTGTAGTAGATGTTTAAAAGTAAGTAAAAGAAAAAAATGAGTTAATGCTGAATATCAGAGTCCAGGGGCATCACACTGATTCCTTTGTTTACATTTAGACATTCTGCAGTCAATCTTTACTTTTTACCTTACTTTTTTCTCCCAAACATTTTATTATAAACTTTTTCAAAAATATGGCAAAGTTGAGAGCATTTTACAGTGAGCAATCATCTCTCCCACCTACTTTCTACCATAAATATTTTACTATACTCATTTTTAAAATCACGCATCTATCTATCCCTCTGTCCACCCATCAATTCATTTGTAACACATTTCAAAGTAAATCTCAGATACCTGTACAGTTTCCCTAACTACTTCAGTGTGCACATTATTAACTAAAGTTGATTATTTATTTACAATATTTTTCTTTCATGTCAAGATTTATACATAACCAAATGCAAAAATCCAGTTTCCATTCATTGAGATTTTACAAAAGCATTTATTTCCTGGTCTTTCATTTTCTCTTGTAGTCTATGCATTTATTTAATTCAATAGATGTTATTAAACACATCCCATGTGCCAAACATTAATAATGACACACATTAATATGATGTATGCTACACAGAGGAGACAGTGGCTAATTCTCATGGTGGAAGTCCGGGAGTTAAGCAGCAGAGAGAGAGAGAGATGTTACAAAAAGCATTTATCACTGAATGAACTCATGAACAAAATTGAAAAGAATGAGAAAATATGGTGTGTTTAGGGCAAAATGCATTGTCTTTTGTAGCCTGAGCCTAATGAGAGTATGCACGTGTAGGAGGGTGATGAGTAAGAGACGTAATTATTTTAAAAATTCAAAATTCAAAACAACATGTATTAAAAAGTTGGCAATAAATGAAGTGCTTCATACTATAGCACTGAGCTTATGAGAAAGCCTGCACTTCCTCAGCTGCTCCTTCTTAAACCAAAATGACAAACTGACAACTCAGATTTTAGCCTGTTTTATTTCATTGATAAACTGCTAAAATTTAGATTTAATGCATGTTTGATTTCTGACTTTTGAAATTTGTTTGAAATGTTTGAAAATTGACTACACATTTGCTCCCAAATGTCTTAATATAAATGTTTGGGGAAAACAACCAAATGAGTATTCTAAAATGTGAAAAGATCACTATGAAAAATGCCTCATTATTTAAATCAAACTATAAATAAGTTTGCTGCAAACTGGAAAATAAGGAGAAATATTAAGACTCAAAATAAAGCCTTAAAATAGTAAAAAAAAATGAAAAAAGAAAACTTTTTATTAAATTTGTGGATTTATGACTATGAACATGACATGGTGCAAACCTTGTCATCATTCATTCATTGACCTCATATGCTCTGATGACAGATGCGTAAAAGGGGCTGTGTGTGTCCGTTTCCCTAAAGAGGACACTATTTTTCTGACTCTCCAATTAACTCTCTGACTTCTCTGTACTACTCCTGGTTTAGGATCTCACATCAGGCAACGTTCTCTACCTGCATCATTACTTTATCCATCTATCCTGAGTGATTTGCACTTCTGTGATAATGACTACCATATTGTACTGCTATATAATATGTAAAAATTAAAAAAATTGAGGGAGAAAATGAGCTTTGGTTATTTATTTATTTATTTATTTATTTATTTATTTAGAGACAGAGTCTCTCTCTATCGCCCAGGCTGGAGTGCAATGGCACAATCTCGGCTCACCGCAACCTCCACCCGCTGGGTTCAGGCGATTCTCCTGCCTCAACCTCCCGAGTAGTTGGGATTACAGGCATGTGCCACCACACCGAGCTGATTTTGTATTTTTAGTAGAGACAGGGTTTCTCCATGTTGGTCAGGCTGATCTTGAACTCCTGACCACAGGTGATCCGGCCGCCTTGGTCTCCAAAAGTGCTGAGATTACAGGTGTGAGCAACTGCGCCCGGCCTATTTATTTTTAATCTTGAAGTTTTAACACCATCCCTGGTGCAGAATATAAGTATGTGATCAGTAAATCTTTCTTATACTGATATATATTATTCAGGCAGTGAATATTAAATTAGTTCAGAGAACAACATATATTATTGAAGAGGGAGTAGTCAGGGGGAGTTTTTTTTTGGATAAGGAAGGATGGGTGGAGAGCCAGAGTAGGGGCTAAGAAATCAAAGATGGCTATAACTGCACATGCAAGGGAATAGGGATGTACATAAACATGGTGCATTTGAGATCAGCAGGAATGTTCCCTTTTGGCACTGATGCAATTTATTTTACTTTATTCCCTCTTTCAAGCCAGAATTTCAGTTTTATCCTCCTTCTTTCTCTTTGACATTAAACAGAAAGGAAAGAGGAAGGAATTCAAGATAACTGGCCAAAAGGTACTGTTTTCCATCAGACACACTCATCCACTCATCCATAAATCCATTTATTTTTCCCATTTATCTCATCCAGTTGTCCATCTATCAAGTCAAACTTGTACAAATAAACTTGGTCTCATCCAAAAGAACAATGGATATCTAATTCAAAAAGGAGCAAAAATGGTGTCTTCTGGCTGGAAGATGAATTGAAGAGTTAAATTAGCTAGACAACAAAGGGTTGGGAGAAAGAGGTACAGTCACCAGGCAATAAATGACTCTACCAATATCAATAACAATTAATGTATTGAGGAATTTACAAATAGCTATAACTAGTGCCAGATCATTCTCCATGCAGTGAGAGAGCACAAAGAGTCTAACCACTCCTTAAGACACCTCTGCCAGCCCAAAGCCTTCTGATGTCTCTCTCAGATATTACTGATGTTCAGTCTCAAAAATTTACTTGGAAAAATAATCCACCATTATAATGGGCTACACAGACTCACATATGAATAAAGAGCCTATTTATTCAGCTACTGAAAATGCTGCTGGAAAATACCTTTCAGCAACCAGTTCTCTTTGGGAAGAGCCTTGGCAGAAGAGTACTGCCTTGCCCAACTGGTGCAGCATGCATCCAATCTCTGGTTGACACAGGAGTGTGAAGACCTATTTCTTCACTCCAACTCTAAAAGGCCATCACAGCTTCAGATGTCCTCATGACATCACGCGAATCCTTTGTTGAAACTACCTTGCTTCTTCATCACTCCATCTACCCAATTTTTCCTTCCCTATCCTTTCATAGGTGTTGATTCCAAGAGTACTCTATAGTAAAGTAACTGCAGCATTCATCTCCATCTCAGGGAATCAAACCTGCAGTAGAAACGAAGACCTATAGGGGAGCTTTCCAAGGGAAGCTCAGACAGATGCGCATAATCTACCAAGGCCCTGTAGTCACATCCTGCCTATGCAGAAAGTAATTCATAGTTCTGTGAGATCAGCCTAGTGAAAGCCACACTAACAAAACAGCTTCGTTCAAAACTACCTCATAAGCAGGAGGCTCAGAGAATCAACTCTCCAAGACAAGGGTGATCATACCACATTAATTAATCCAATGTCTTTAATTTATTATGAGGAAATGAAAGTCCATAGGAAATCACTGATGAGGCAGAACAAGGAATTCTGCCATTAGTTTTATGATCGCTCAATATGTCTTCCTGTTTTATGTGTACTAACTAGAAAATTGTTACTCAGGATGTCCGGAACAAGGGGGAGTATAATAATTAGGGCTTGAGTATCACTTGAGTCTTCACGCCATCATGAGTAGGAGCTCACCAAAAGAAACTGTTTAGTATCTCAGGCCAGGTCATGTAGGAAGTTAGCTAATAAGTTAGCTAATAAGGTTTTTCAAATCTTATTCTGTGAGACACACTGTAATCTGGTAACTATTCCCCCATGTGGGCTTCTATCAACACCTCTATATTTCCACCCATTCTTTTACAACTCTTTCTAGATATGATTGTGGGCAATCATTTGGATTCACATCAATATTTTCTTGTTACTACACCCTTTTTCACCTGCTTTCCTCACCACATGTGTTACTGACTGTTCTTTATATTATTTAATGATATTTGTTCAAAGATATTTAGCAAGGAAACCTGATCTGGAACTAGGACCCAAAACTTCCAGTCCTGAAATTTTGATTCCAGTAAATTGATGTATAAACCAAAGGCATAGGTAAAAATAAGAAGTTAGAAAGGGGAGAGTTTGATTAGAAAAAGAAAATAGTGCAGTTTTACATACACAGGTATAAGGGGGGGACATATTGTAAATTATTTTTAATGCAAGGCTAAAAATTGGAAAGTTAATATAGTGTTCAATGGGAGCCAATAAGTGTTTTGAAGATCATGAGAATCTGTTGGCGGTACGAGTTATTGGAGAAGAGAAAGTTTGGATGTGGAAAGTGAGCTAGGGAGACCATTGCAAGTGTTTAGGAATGAAGTTATGGGGATTTGCAGAGAAAATTAGAAGGAGAGAATGAATGTTAGATGTGTTTGAAAGACTGATTCTAAAGGAAGTAGAGTGGTTAAGTGAAAAGACTCTGGAATTTGGCATTACAAAGGCATGGATTTGCAACATATGTCTACCACATTTGTTTTGGTATAAACATCTAAACCTCTTTTTCCCTCATAAAGTGGGTATATAAAACTCACTTCACGTGGAAAGTATTGATACCCTACAAATGCTGGTTCTAATACTGTGATTTTGAGAGAGGGCAGGTAGGGGATCCAGAATGACCCCCAGGTATCTCACTTAGATGAATGGATTGGTGAAGATGGATTTTCCTGAAATAATATTAATAATAAACTGGGAAGAAGGATTGGGGAGGTTTCAATTCAATTTTGAAGCAGTTGATTTGGAGGTACTTTCACAACACCAGTTGGAGATGCCTAGGTATTGATTGGATATATGAGTATGAATTAGAAAAGCATCATCTGGCCGAAGAGACAGATTTGGGCAATGACTCACAGAGATAAATAAAAATGGACACCAAGTAGCGACTGGCAGAATAAACGATGTGAATCCTGAAGTCTAAATCTTGTGAAACAATAAGGATTACAGTTTGGGAAATGGGATGGAAGGTTATACACACACACACAGTGAGAGAGCCTTTAGAAACATATCAATAAAACCAACAACATGGATTATGAAGAAACACAGAGGTGAAAGAAAGAATGCAAAAACAGAATGATATGTAAGCATGCGTGGGTGCATGGGGTGTAGTCATCGTATACTCCATAACAAAATTTCTAAAACTGGTCTCTACGGAACACCAGTCCCATGAACTAGCTCCATGAAAGAAAGTAGAAGGAAACTTTGGGTGTTGCTTTAAGCTCTGACAGTCTCAGAGATTCCTAGAGTAAAACACCTTACTAAACAATCTCAGAAATTTAGCAGTAAAGCAATTTGCTTAAAACAAGTGATATGGTTTGGCTGAGTCCACCCAAATCTCATCTTGAGTTGTAGTTCCCATAATCCCCATGTGTTGTGGGAGGAACCCAGTGGGAAGGAATTGAATCACGAGGGCAGTTATCTCCGTGCTGTTCTCATGATAGTGAGTGAGTTCTCATGGGATCTGATGGTTTTAAAAGGGGCTTTTCCCCACCTTCACTCTGTACTTCTCCTGGCTGCCACCAGGTGAAGAAGGATGTATTTGCTTTCCCTTTCACCAGAATTGCAAGTTTCTGGAGGCCTCCCCAGCCATGCTGAACTGTGGGTCAATTACACCTCATTCCTTTATAAATTACCTAGTCTTGGGTATGTCTTTATTAGCAGCATGAGAACAAACTAATGCATCAGTGTTTTAGAAATTGCTTCTCATTTTCCTACTCAAACATCTTTCATCAAATTAGAGTTATTCAGGACAGGACAGAGTGCAGTGAATATTCACCATATGATCAAATTCCTCTAGAAGGGGCCAAAGAGTCACAGGCCTCAAGGCAAATAATTGGAATGAATTGGTAGAAGGGAAATGAGATTATAAGTGATAGAATTAATGCCTGAGAGAAGCATGGGAGGTAAGTGTAGGCTTTATTTCATGGAATAAAATAATGGTGATCATTTGTAGGAGTACTATGCTCAAGGGAATTTTTATTATTTTTTCTTTTTGTTTTGAAATAATCATAGACTCACAGGAAGTTGCCAAAATATGTACCAAGAGGTCCTATATAGCCTTCACCAAGTTTTCCCCCAATGATGACATCTCACATAACTATGGTACAACAAAAACATCAGAAAATTGACATTGATATAAATCACAAGGCTTATTCAGGTTTCACCAGTTTTACATGAACTTATGTGTGTGTGTGTGTGTGTGTGTGTGTGTGTGTGTATAGTTATATACAGTTTTATCACATGCATGGATTTGTGTAACCACCACCACCACCACCACATTCAATTCAAGACACAGAATGTTTTCATCGCCACAGACTACTTATTTGTCTCATACTTTTCATCCCTTATATTATCCCACCAATCCCCTACACCAACCCAAAGGTCTGGCAATGACTAATCTCCATCTCCATAATGTTTTTTTATTTCAAAAATGTTATATAAATGGAATCATACAGCATGTAATATTTTGAGACTGTCTTTTTTTCATTCAGGATAATTCCCCTGAGATCCACCCAAGCGTCTGTGTGTAGTCGTAGTCCACTCTGTTTTTACTGCCGCATAGTGATTAATGGTATAGATGTACCAGAGTCTGTTGAATTATTCACCTGTTGAAAAACATTTAGGTTGTTTATAGGTTTTCCCTATTATGAATAAAGCTACTATGAACATTTATATACAGGTTTTTATATAAACTTAAGTTTTCATTTTTCTAGGATAAATGCCATCTGTGACTCCTGAGTTATAAAGTAGTTGTATATATAGTTTTATGGGAAACTGCCAAACTGTTACCCAGAGTGGTGGTACCATCTCACATGCCCATTAACAATGAATGAGTGATTCAGTTGCTCCTCCAGATTTTCAGCATTTGGTGTTTTCTTTATTTTTATTATTGCCATTCTAATAGGTATGTAATGATATCTCATCGTGGTTTTAATTTGAGTTTCTATAACAGCTAGTGAGGAACATCTTTTCGTGTGCTTATCTGCCATTATTTGCTTATATCTTTGGTGAAATGGCTCTAAATGTATTTTGTCGGTTTTCTAATTTGAATGTTTTATTAATTTTTTTGTTCTCTTGAGTTTAAAGAGATTTTTATATATTCTAGATACTAATCCTTTTCCAGATACATGGTTTGCCAATACTTTCTCCCAGTATGTAGCTTGTTTCTTCATCCTCTTGATAGGATATTTCAAAGAGCAAATTTTAAAAATTTTGACAACAGCCAATTTATCCTATTTTTCTTTTATGGCTTTTGCCTTTAGTATCAAGTCTAAAACATTTTTGTCTAACTCCAGATTTTAATGATTTTATCTAGTTTTTCCTTTTTTTCCAAAAGTTTTATAGTTTTACATATTTTATTTAAGTTTGTGATCTATTTTAAATTGATAATTGCACAAGTTGTGAGTTTAAAGTCCAGATTTAGTTGACGTTGTTATTGTTTTGCCTATGGATGTCCAAATGCTACATTTGGACTTTTTTTTTTTTTTTTTCAGACGGAAACTCGCTCTGTCACCCAGGCTGGAGTGCAGTGGCATGATCTCAGCTCACAGCAACCTCTGCCTCCCAGGTTTAAGCGATTCCTCTGTCAGCCTCCTGAGTTGCTGGGATTACAGGTGCTCACCACCACACCTGGCTATTTTTGTTTGTTCGTTTTTTGAGACGGGGTTTCGCCATATTGGTCAGGCTGGTCTCGAACTCCTGACCTCAGGTGATCCACCCGCCTTGGGCTCCCAAAGTGCTAGGATTACAGGTGTGAGCCACCACACCTGGCCCATTTGGACCATTTTTAGGCAAGGCTACCCTTTCGTGCTTTTGTCAAAAATCAGTTGGATGTATTTATATAGGTTTATATCTGGGTTCCCCATTCTGTGTTACTGGCCTGTGCCCTTCTCTCTGCTAATACCAGTCTGCCTTGATTACTATTACCATAGAATAGCCTTAACACCAGACAGGGTGACTCCTTTACCCCTTTTTTTCACAGTTGCTTTATCTGTTCTATGTCTTTTGCCTTTCCATATGGATTTTAGAATAAGCTTGTCTATGTCTACAAAAAACCTTGCTGAGATTTTAATAGGAATTGTATTAAACCTACAGATTAATTTGGGGGAGAATCAACTTTGTATTCTGTTGATTCTTCAAGGAGATGTTTTAAAATATTTTGTTTTAATGAAGAGACTTCAGCAGTTTTAGAAAGTGAGGGATTCGAAGGGGGTATGTGTAATTGAAGTGGTCACTGAGGAAACCGACAGTGGAGGCTTGAGGGCTCAGATGGAGGGGCTCAACTGCAAACTCCAAACACTCAAACCAACATAAACTGAAAGGAAGAGAATCCCAGGGAACTCACTGACCAACAGTGAGAAGAAAGAAGCTATACTTGACCTTGAAGCCAGTCTTCCAGATTCAAAGGGAAATGTAGACTCTATCTAGAAAACCATATCTAGTTCTCATCTCCAGCGTGGTGAGAAGACAGAATGAAAACGTCTCTGAGAACCCATGTGAACAAGGCTCTGCAATAAATGATCTGCAGTTTAGACTGCGAGAGAGAGAGAGAGAGAGAGAGAAAATGAATTAGGGAAGCCTGCTGCTTGCTGCTCCAAGAATAAAAGCTGTAGGTGTGGCCTCAGGGGCTTCCCAGTCTCCCTTCCCTTCCAGTATTCTGCCTGAATCCATCTCTAATGCAAGAGATCATAACTCTCCATCTTTGGGTTTTGCCCAAAGGCACCTGCTGCCTGCCTTTACCACCTGAGTTCATGTCCTCTAACGCTGTGTGATCACCTGTCCAGAATGACTCTCCTCACTCTTGTAGCCATTTTTCCTCACTAATAGTTCCCACCTATACTAACCCTGGCCCTGCATTACACAAGCTGCTTAGCTCACCTGCTGATACCTGGCTAAGAGCATAGCATACCTTCATCCATCAGAGAAATGACTGAAGAGTTCTGCAGAGAAATGCCTGAAATAGGACTGGTGAGATACTGATCCACATATGGACGTAAATGTAAGCTTTCTGGTGGAAACGCACACTCTTTTTTTGTTTGTTTTTTTATTTATACCCACTGCTCCATTTGCATCAAAGGCATAAACCTCCACCTGCTACCACCCACCCCGCAACACAACACTTCCTAATTTACAGATTGCAATCTCCTGGTAGCTTTCTCATTTTTCCTTGGTAGGTTTAAAAGCTTGATGCCACCAACTGTTTCTCCCTCATCTGCTTTTCTGTGTTCCTTCAGAGAAGGAAAGCACAGCCTCTTGTTGCACCTAAGCCCCTCCACATATCAAGAAAGCTTACTGTGAGAAGCCTTCGGTGAACAGCCTCAGGAATGTAAGTTTTGAAGTGATGCACTCTGGAATGGAAATGTCAGTCGCACCACTCCACACCTTTGACACCTTTGTCACTTTTCTCTGATGCGCCATCTCTTCATCTGTAAAATGCAAACAAGAACTCTTACCTCATAGTAGTGTTGATGGGATTCTGTGAGATGATGTGCTGGAAATATTCTGAACATAGATGGTGATAATGGTTGCACATTGTGGTCTGGAAACCACCAAATTGTATTCTTCAAAATGATTAAAATGGTGAATTTTATGTTATGTGAAGTTTGTCTCAAAAAAAAAAAGTTTAAAAAAAAGTATTTAACACAGAACCCCATAGCCAGAATTCAGCAAATCTCATTACCTCCTCATCAGATGAAAAGTTGCAGCTCCTGACAGGAAGCCTGGGGCCTTCTGCTTCAGACCAAGTGAAAATTTTAGGAGGTAAGTCCTAAAATCTGAGAACATTCATTAGGAAATACACAGGGGTAGAGCTGGAAGGACTTTCCATGTCTGCTGATGATCCCAACAGTCTGCTCCCCTCAACCACGAGGTTCAAGAGGCACCCGTGGCCTGGACTTTCCTGGCTCTCTCATTCCTCTTAGCCCCGCCCTTGTCCCCAGGGTTCTTCCCTCTGAGAAATGATTGAAGAGTTGGCTTTCAGACGTTGGTCTCCAAAAAGCTCCAGAAGCAGCTGGAAGATTTCATGTGGATGATTGTTCACACTTCGACCCATTTAAAAAAAAAATAAAACTAAAGCGTGGGAGAGGATGGGTCAGTGAAAATAAACGTCTTCTCTGGAAGACATTCCACAGCTGTGTGCTGAGGCAGCACAGTATGGAGGTATTGGAGCTTCCAATACGCATAGTTGTGGTTAGGAAGAAGAGAAGATGCCGGTTCATAGGTCCCCACAGCTTCATGGTGGCTCCAAACCAGGAATTAGAGGGATCTTTCCTTAACACTCGGATTTGTCAGATGCTGAATGCCCTCAGCATTTCAGATTTGATTGAATTCCTTTCAAAGATGGGATGACACCAAGAGCAAGTTTGTGGTTACTCCATGGAAGCCTGAGTTGGATAATGTGTTGGGGTTCTGGGTCAGGAAAGTGCACATCAGAATCATGGTTCCACCAGCCTGGGCAACATATTGAGACCCCCATCTCTACACAAAATAACAATCTTAGCCAAGTGTGCTGGTACATGCCTGTAGTCCTAGCTTCTCAGGAGGCTTAGGAGGGGGCCGACTTGAGCTCAGCTGTTAGAGGTTGCAGTGAGCTGTGATCATGCCACTCCACTCCAGCCTGGGTGACAGAGCAAGATCCTGTCTCAAAAAAAAAAAAAAAAAAAAAAAAAAAATCATGGTTCCACCACTTACTGATGACCTTCATCAAATCACATGACCTCTCAGGTCCTCAATGTCATAATCTCTGAAATGGTTTACCTTGTTGTTTCCTTGGGAAGACAACAAGTCTTGTCTTAATGTGATGAGCTTATAGTGTCTTTCCCATATAAGACCCTCTGTTCATGGTAATAACGGCAGCAGCAGCAATGCCAATCATGTTGATATAGTTAAATCCCCTGATGTTTTGTCATCGTTTACCACTTTGTATTACAGAAATGGTCCCAGCAAGGCAGACTTATTTCCAGCTGATGTTTATATGCATTGTTAACCAAGACAGAGGGAGGGACACCCGGTATCTGGCAGCAAACCAGATTAAAACTACCTGCCATTTAAAGTTTGCAAATAAACTTCTGGGGAATAATAAAGCTATAATAATAATTATGTTGTTGTCAGTAGGATGGTACTCCAAGATACTTGTCATGCCACCCAGAGCTTTTGTTTTCAAAGAGAGATTATCAGAATAATTGCCAATAGTTATTATAATTTACTTAAAAATTAGCCAGCTCCAGCCTCAGTGATTTCATCAACAGCTCCCTAGAATATATTTCTGTGCTTCACCTTGAAAAGACAGGTGTGATCCAAAGATTAAAACCATAGGATAAAATCACCTTCAGTCTTACCCATCCTAACTTGGGAACGATTGTTCAGGCTCAGCATTATCATGAAAATAAAAATCCCCCCTACCACAAAAGAAAGGGTAAGTTGAGCTTTGATACGCAGGAAGCCTTAGGAAAGACTCTAAATCTCAGAAGACATAAAAATCAAACAGAACTGAGGTGAGTTCGGTACAAGAACTGCCCAACTGAGAAGGTCAAGAAGGCAGGAAATGATGAGGAATCATGACTGGGAGCCAGTGACCCAAAATGAGATCAGCAGGAATGTGGCTGTGAAAATGCAGTCCTGCAGGGATGAGTTCTTTTGAAAGGTCTTTATGCCTGACATTGGGGCTCTCAGTGTAACACTAGCAACCTGGTATTGGACCCAGATCATAAATAGAAATGTCCCCTTGCATGTCTCCACTCCCTAATTAGTGCTTAATGGAATCGATTAGGTAATGAGTGCAGGTCATCAGGGAATCAAGCACCATGTGCCCTGACAGGGACACAGAAATATGCCTTATAGCACTTGCTACTTCCTTCCAAGATAAACAGAGTTAACAATTTGATGTATGTTCCTCAAGACCTACTGTATTAGTCTGTTTTCATGCTGTTAATAAAGACATACCCAAGACTGGGCAATTTATAAAGGAAAGAGGTTTAATGGGCTCACAGTTCCACATGGCTGGGGAGGCCTCACAATCATGGTGGAAGATGAATGAAGAGCAAAGGGACATCTTAGTTGGCAGCAGACAGGAGACAGCATGTGCAGGGGAACCATCAGATCTTGTGAGACTTATTCACTATCATGAGAACAGCACAGGAAAAACCTGCCCCCATGATTCCATCACCTCCCACTGGGTCCCTCCCATGACATGTGGGGATTATTACAATTCAAGGTGGGATTTGGGTGGGGACACAGAACCAAACCACATGATCTACAATGCAGTCTGAAATTTAAAAGCACTATCTAAGGCTCCAGCATTCCTAGGGTTCAATCTTGGCTCTGCCACTAGCAGGGTGAGTTTGGTCAAATAACTCTATGTCCTGATTTCCTCATGTGTAATATGGGGTGATACTGCTCTGCTACTCTTTAGCAATTTTATGAAGATGTAATAAATGGATTAAACAATCCAAGTAAAGAAAGAGGAGGAGCTCGGTAAATTGTATAGACACAACGGCTATCTTCCCACATAAGAATATAGATGAGACCATTATTTTTAACCACTCTAGAATATTATATTTTATGGATGAAACATGGTTATTTAGCCAGTCCCATATGTAAGCATATTATCATAACTTCCATTTTTGTCCTTTCAAACAATGCTAAAATAATCACTCTTGCACCCATTATCTTTATACCTTTACATAAATATTTTTGATTAATAAATTCTTCAAAGTGTAGTGCATTAAATATCTATCATCGAGTTGTCCTCTAAATATTCTTTGAGTCTTGGTGGGTGAATGGGGGTTGTCTAGAAGGACCAAGACATGTTTGTGAAAGGAAGAACTCTCTTGAGGGGATAATTTTATATACTGTAGAAACAATGTATATAAAAGTGTGGAGGTATAAGAGAGTACAGGTCTCACCCTGTGTTTGAGTCCTAGAATGAGAAAGATGAGGCAAGGCGGGGTTGATCGGCAGGAAAGGGAGCAGAATAGAATCTAAGCTGGCCGGGCGCAGTGGCTCATGCCTGTAATCCCAGCACTTTGGGAGGCCGAGGCGGGTGGATCACCTGAGGCCAGGAGTTTGAGACCAGCCTGGCCAACATGGAGAAACACCTTGTCTACTAAAAATACAAAAAATTAGCCGGGCATGGTGGTGGGTGCCTGTAACCCCAGCTACTTGGGAGGCTGAGGCACAAGAATTGCTTGAACCCAGGAGGCAGAGGCTGCAGTGAGCTGAGCTCACGCCATTGCACTCCAGCCTGGGCAACAAGAGCAAAACTCCATCTCAAAAATAAATAAATAAATAAAATTAAATTTAAAAAAAGGAATTTAACCTGCACCCCCTAGGTGCTGATGACTGATAAGCTCTTAAAATGTTCAGCCTTATCAAGTGATATGGCTTCAATATAAATAGTAACAGCTGTCTACTAAAAAAGGATTTTTCAAAGCCTGGAATACAAAATACCGACAGTATTAAAGATGAGTGTTCACGGTAGTATGAGCACATGACGTTAAATATTAGATGATGTAAACATGTAATGTTTTTAGTAATCAGTCCAGTTAATGAATTTATTGGTAATCTGTCTTTAACATCTATCTAAAACCTTCCAACCTCCCTGTAAACAACAACAGTCACGAAAGAGTAAGCATCAGGCTTAGAGTCTTTCAGAAGCAGTAATTTCTTGCTTTGTTTTCTGTTCATTGTATGTATTTTAAAATGTATTTCACATTGTATTATATATTATATATACAATTCTATATAAGATGTTTGTTGTGTGACATTTTACTTGTGATTGATAATGGTTTTTCACTTATGAGAGACGTATGCATTTACTTTATGAAAAAAATTTAAAATGTAAATTAATTTTAATAATGGAATTTTGGGAAATACCCAGCTAGTGTAAGAGGGAAAATGTAGAAAATTAACCTTGCCTAATTTCTCCAGGATCAGCCAATCCTAATCAATGCAACTTTGGTTTTAGCAGGAAAATCATTGAGTAGAACCAACTCTAGGCCTTGGTCTTGTTCAGGTGATTCCAGAAATTAAATCAACTTAAAGCACGTATGACTCGAGTTGGAGCATAGAGCTCACCACAGGAAAGTGATTGCCCTCAAACCCTCTCCCGTCAAAGTTCCCATGACCGTGACCACAGCCCAAGAAGCCAGCCTGAGCTCTGGCCTTTTATTTAAAAATCCATTCCTGGAGTAGAAAGAAAATAACTGAAGATGTTTTGATTATTGGTGTACCAAATCCTATTTGGGGATTGGTTTACCAGATTCAAAGAGTCACGCCCAACCTCAATAAAAAGTTTTGTAAATTCATGCTTGCTAGCGTCCTTTGAAAAATAAACCCAAGAATAGTTTTATTCCAATACAGCACGCTCTCAGCACAAACATGTGGCAGATGCTAGAAACTTAGGAATCAAATCCAAACTGCAGACACACATGTTATCGTACTCCACAAGGGGGGAGCAAACCCAGAATTGGCCTAATTTGAATTTTTTTTTCTGAATCCCACAAATGAAACTACATATTTAGGAATTTTTTGCTCACATAGTATTTATAGTTATTTATGATTCCTTGAGATTTTGAAGCGTTATAGCTTTGCACTAGGCTTTCCAACTTTTGTTTTTGTTTTTGTTTCTCTTCTAAATGCCAAGTAGGCTGAAACCTATGCTGGAAAACTAGTGGGGATTAGATGTTTTTTAGGTCACAAGTTGGAAGATTCCTAATACTCACAGACATTCTACGTCTAGGAATGTTTGTTAATTTGAGCCCCTCTCTCTCCTTGTGTATCTTTAGTCTCTCAACCAGCTGTCTCCCATTAAAAGATATTTCTGTTTTTAGTTACAAATCTGTTTAGAGATAAAACTCACTCATAAATACACAACCACATGCAAAGGTTGCTTTTTTTTTCTGCTGATAGTATAGAAATAACTCCAGATGAAAAATGTTAAAGTTTGTTTAGAAATATAAAATGCATTCTGCCTTCCTCAATGGGGGCCCATGTTTTATAGATGTTCAAGGTCTTTTTGTGTCCCTGTGTGAGCCTCTCTTGGGAAGCACAATCTTCTCTTACTTCTGTGATTTAGTTCTTTTTCAAACAGTCAAAATTGTTGGGTTCCTAACTGAGGAATTAACTCCTTGCAAAACGCAGGTATTGGCCACCTAAGGAAAAGAGGTAAAGCCTAGAAATAGCTTCTTGTGCATCAGCATCAGTATGTTTACTGTTACTCGAATGACCGATTTAACTCCCCACTCTTATTTACCTGTGGGTTGCTTACGCTGGAAACCATCAGATAAGAGATTGTGTTTTCTTCTCTTGTCTTCTTCCATTTCTTTTAAGACCTAGTACTGTGCCTGCCACAGAGAATTCAATCGATTTTCAAATATATTGTTTGCTGTTAATTGAATTAGTATAATCGTGTTAGACAATAAATTATTCAGAAAAGAAAATATTTAGATTTGGCTTCTTTCCCAGTTCTTTAGAGTTTAGGATGCCCTCTCTCCCTTGTATTCACCACCAATTAATTAGTCAAGAAGAGACCGTTCTAGTTCCTCCTTCCCTGGAATTGTTGTTGTATTCTGAGCAAACCTCTCATAACCATGCCTTGTTTTTCGTTGAAGCTCATTTTATAAAAGGTGATACAATGTATCATAATCAGCCAGGTGTGGTGGCTCACACCTGTAATCCCAGCATTCTGGGAAGCCAAAGTGGGAGGATCACTTGAGGTCAGGAGTTTGAGACTAGCCTGGGCAACATGGCAAAAACCTGTCTCCTCTAAAAATACAAAAAATTAGCTGGGCATGGTGGCAGAAGCCTGTAGTCCCAGCTACGCGGGAGGCTGAGGCAGGAGAATCGCTTGAACCTGGGAGATGGAGGCTGCAGTGAGCCGAGATCATGCAACTGCACTCCAGCCTGGGTGACAAGAGCGAGATTCCATTTCAAAGAAAAAACAATAACAACAACAACAACAAAAATGTAACATGATCCATACAATGAACACTAGCAAATGAAGACAGATACTTTGTCAACCACGTAAAATAGCTACTCCTAGCTCCATTTTATGGTTGAAAAAATCGAGGTTCCTAGAACACGAATTACTCAGATTCACCAGACAGACCCCAGTATTTGACTTCAAATCATCAAATATTCCATCACTTGAGACTGCATCCTCTAACAAGAAGAATAGAAGGAATAACTTCAAGTAAATACTTCTGTGTGTCAAACTCCATAGTTGTCATTTTATTTGTCTTCCCTCATTGTATCTCGCTAAAATCTGAATAGATCGGTATTAGTAACCCCATTTTGGAGCTAAGGAAATGAAGACTGAGATAATTTTTGCAAATTGCCTAAGGACATAGGAATAGCTCATGGATCCATGTTGCAGAGATCTCACCGTTTTGGGAAGTGAGTGTCTTTGTTTAAGTACTATTAAATAGCTCAAGCACACTGAGAAGCCAAGGTAGGAACTATTCAATTTAGCATACGTTTTCATTATAGTATTCAAAGATGCAACATGTCCTGAAGCATTAACTCTGGTTTTCAAATATTTCTATGTAGAGCTTCATGCTGCAGGTTCGAATCACCAGCTCTCAGCTAAAAATATAGCTGCTGCTTGGTGACTAGAAGGCCACCTTGACAATAATTGTGGTTGCAAGAGGTCACACATTCTCCCTCTATCCCTATAAAGTCCTGTCTTCCAATATTCTAATCTTACTAACAATACAACCAAGATCCTGGAGGAAAAGGCATTTGTTTAAAGTATCCCTCATGACCATTTATTCACCTGCCCAGACATACAAGTCAGAAAATTAAAAACATGCTTTTCTATTTTTTCCCACAATCAGTTGATTTTTTTTTCCATAGGATTGCCTTCCTATGGGATTCCATTCTCAGTTTAATGATTACTCTCCATCCTCACTCTGATTTCTCAGTTTAAACATTGTATGTGTGCCTTGTGTATATATACACACACACACATCGGTTTTTGTATGTGTATACATATATAGATATATACATACATACATATATTGTGTGTATATATACACACAAACACGTACACATATATATTTTTAAATTATACATGTAATATGTAAGTATATATAGATTTTATATATATATATATAAAATTTATAAATCTGGACTACTATAACAACTTCTTAACTGGTATTTTGTTTACTCCTGTCTGTAATAATTTCTCTTCATCCTTCACAAAGGCTTCCAGAGTAAGAACGATTTCTTAAATATCATCTGATAGTTCCAGCACCTGCATGTCCATTTCACACATGCTGATTTCTTGTGTCTTAGGAGAGGAAGAAAAACTCTGGAGCAACAAGAGCCTTTTAATGTCATTCTCAACATCCTCACCTGACCTTATTCCCCATCACCACCCCATATACTCCAAAGACTCCAGCTATGCTGAATTTCCTAACACTTTCTACACAGCCCAGACCCTGTGGTTGCCTCTTTCACTTTGCACATTCCATTCCCTCTCCTGAATGAATGCCCTTTGAGGGTCAGAATCAGGTAGAAACTATGTTTCCCAATGCCCAGTGACTGCTGTTGGACTATGGTGCTCCAAGCAAAATTAAAAATGGAAGATTCTGTTAAAAAATGCTCTGAATGCTCATCAGAGTTGGGGGCAGCCCAAGACCATTTGCCATTTCCAGAGTTAGATGCTGCAAGTGAAAAATGAACTGACAAACTTAAAACTCTGCAGAAACCACCGGGGAGAGGATCTGGCAGCTTAGCAAGCCAGGTTAATACCTGAATTACAAGGAGTCTGTGAGCACCCTCAGTTGCAGGACTCAGCTGTGAACAAAAGTCTCTGAGGTGGGCTTCAGGTGCCTGCCCTGCCACCACCTGACTGTGAGCAATGGGCAGCCTGGTTCTTTTAGACTCCGTCAACCTCCAGGCTCTGGGGAATCACTTTTTTCCTATTTTAGTTTTTCAAAAGCATCCACTGGGTCTTTCCCAAGGCATACAAGGGAACAAGAACAAAGGCCAGTAGCAATGCTTAGCTTGGCCTCAAGTCTACTTTGTTTCACAAATAAAAATTCCTGTTCTATCATTTTGTAGTAGTATGTCAAGCTTTGGCTTTCTCAAAATAATAGCTGATTAAAATCTTGAGCGATGAATGACAACAAAAACAGCATTTATTGTATTTCATAAACTGAATACATCACATACGTTGTTTTACTTATTCTTAATTAAAAAAAAAATAGGTAACATTTCCAGTTGAGGAAATGAGTGTTCAGATGGTTTACATAATTTACTCCAGAGTATACAGCTTGCCAGTTTATATAATTTACTCCAGGGTATACAGAGGCAGGATCTGAAGCCAGCCCACCTTCTCCCAACTACGTTAGTCTTTGTGCCTCCTCTGAAGCTTTCTGTAACAAATTTGGAACCTGAAAGATTTAAGCTAGGAGATAAGAGAGGCCAGAATATGAGTATTAACATTATGGTAGATGAAACCCTGGGCAACCCAGGAGGCCCTAGGCAGCTTGTCTGAGGTTCAGGTATCTCATCCAGGTTAGCTCTTAAAGCACACAGTTTCACTCTTTAATGGAACCCACCCAAAATGCCCTTTGGTGATTTGCCAGGGAGTAAAATCTTAAACACAGTGGGATGTCCAATGTCTTTTGAAGGTTTTGGCTGAGAGAGACAACATTCTTGGAATATGGCCTGGAGTATATTGAGTCCATCTATTCCTCTGAGGACTCTAAGTCAACTCTGGATTAAATCAGAGCATCAGCCATCAGCACTGTACCTGCAGATGATCACATTCTTTCCACCCATACCCACTACATTGTGCTCTGGAAGTCTCCTGGCCTTTACTGGGAGCTGAGACAAGGTCCGGAGCCATGCCAGGAACCTGATTACTGGGTTTTCAGTTGGGATGACATCAATGCATGTTTTGTTACTTTTGGCTGATGAGCATGTTTGAATCACATGAAAATCTCACTGCATTAAAAATCAGAGATAGTTTTAACAATTCTGAACAATTAATTTTCTTGCAATTTATGGGTAATAGGAAGACTGAATCACATAGTTGATTCTTTATTTTCCTTTCTTCCTTTCTCCCTTTCTTATTTCTTTCCTTCCTTCCTTTCTTCTTTCCTTCCTTCCTTTCCTCTTTCCTTTCTTTCTTCCTTCTTTCATCCCTCCCTCCTTTTTCTTTCTTTCTTTCCTTCTTTTTCTCTTTCTTTCTTCTTTCTTTCTTTCCTTCTTTCTTTCTTTCTCTCTCTCTCTCCTTCCTTACCTCTTTCTTTTCTTTTCTTTCTCTTTCTCTTTCTTCCTCCTTTCTTTTCTTTCTTTGCCTGCCTGCCTTTTAAAATTGTGGCTAGAAACTTCCAGCTAAGTGTGAAATCCAACCTTAGCAAGTGTATGTGACCTTATTCCATTCAAAGTAAATGGGTTCCCTCTGCCCCAAGTCATGTTCTAGGACCTAAGGAAGTCAATGCATAAAAACAAATACAGCTCTAACTTTCATGGTTCTTGGAGTCTAGGGGAGGAGAGGCATATTAACCCACATATTACACTCATGAATGTATAATAACCTATTGAGATAAGCACTGTAAAGGAAAGAAATATAGTCCAGGTTAAAACAAAGAGTCCTGATTTAAAGTAAGGGCTTCCCTGTGGAAATGGCACATGATTTAACTGGACAAATAGGGCGTTGGAAATGGTGGGGCAGGGGTTGTATGTCATATGTTTCGTGGTGAGAGGGAACTGCATGTTGGCAAAGGGCTGGTAGCAGAACAGAGTATGGCTCATTGAGGAACCTGGCAAAAGTCACTGCAGTAAGAACTTGGAGGCTACAGAGTGAATGCTCCTAATTGGGCCTAAAGAAGATGATGGAAACCAGTACATGGTCTTCTTGTAAGTCTGGAGAAATATTATCTTCTGAGGCCCCACCCCAGACCTACTGAGTCAAATCTTCTGCTGGAGGAGCTCAGCAATCTGAGTCTTTACAAGCAAGTTCTCTAACAGATCCTGGTGCCTGCCAAAGTTAGAGGGTCATGGCAGAGAGTGTTAGATAGAGAACCAGGTCCAGTGTGTCTGGGTGGAGTCAACATGGTATGCAGTCAGCATCCTGAGACGACGACTAAGGCTGATAGAAGTTGGCAGATTAGAGAGGACTTGGGAGCCTCAGGAAGGCCTGTAGACAGGAGAGTGAATAGTGATGTGGACTGATGTCTGTCTTCATTTTGTGTCTGTCCTTGTTTTCCCTTTGACTTGTCGTTTTTATCTACTTCCAATGTACATTTATATACACAAGTACATGGATAGATGTACATATTGAGTTATATTTAAATATTTCTTAAACCTGTTTTGGAGCAGGTAGGAGATATAGAAAGCACATGTATTTTTTATTAAATTTTTTTTAAAATTTTTTTGAGAAGGATGCTCTGTCACCCAGGCTGAAGTGCAGTAGCGCCATCTCTGCTCACTGCAACCTCTGCCTCCCAGGTTCAAGCGATTCTCCTGTCTCAGCCTCCCGAGTAGCTTGGACTACAGGCCTGTGCGCCACCTTGCCTGCCTAATTTTTGTACTTTTAGTAAAGACAATTTTTTGCCATGTTGGCCAGGCTGGTCTTGAACTCCTGATCTCAAGTGATCCACCAACCTCGGCCTTGCAAAGTCCTGGGATTATAGGCTTGAGCTCCAGTGCCCGGCCTACACTTTTTAATTAACAAATGGAGATTATGCATTTGTGAATGCTCCTTACCTATCTGAGAATACTAGTACAGGCAGTGGTGCCACTTCAAGGGCAGGTTAGTAAGACAGCAGTCTCTTCTGCATAAAAACATTTGCAAAACTTTTCCCCTCTCCCAAATCCAAGCTGCATGACATTGGAACATGCTGTGGTCTTGCCAAACTAAATTCTTAAATAAAAGTAAATGGCATGAAACTACAATTTCAAAAATGGATTATTTCCCAGTTTATTTCTGCTCTGGTTCATTTTTAATGCAGTGGGCTTTTTCTTTGTTTTTAACTAGAATTTATTATATACAGTTTTTTGGAATCTGGCACGTTTTAGAAAATAAACAACCAATGGAGGAAAAGCAGATATCAAGGGATATTTGAAAATTAATTCAAAATGTTGCAAGTGCAGGGGAGGCAGTTCCTTCACATTGGTTGTATTGAAGACACCTGTTCTAACCAACACCTTAGCCAATCTCTAGGTTTGTAATTTAGGTGACTTGTGGTATGCCTTGAGCATCATTCTATTTAAAACCTCTCATCAATATTGATCCAGAGTTGAGAACAGCCATAGTTACAGACATAGAAAAGGGTGGGGCATAAAATCTTCTGAACATAGTGTAGTTTTAACTTGTTTTTAAAAATATCTACTCAAGCAATGGCCTGGAAAATTTATTATTTCAGAAGGAAAGTCCTGAACTTAAAACCAAAGATCTGGTCTGGTGTGGCGGCTTACGCCTGTAATCCCAGCACTTTCTGAGGCTGGGGCGGACAGATCACCTGAGGTCGGGAGTTCGAGACCAGCCTGACCAAAGTGGAGAAACCCTGTCTCTACTAAAACACAAAATTAGCCAGGTGTGGAGGCACATAACTGTAATTCCAGTCACTCAGGAGGCGGAGGCAGGAGAATTACTTGAACCCGGAGGCAGAGGTTGCGGTGAGCCAAGATCATGCCATTGGACTCCAGCAAAACTCCATCTCAAAAAAAAAAAAAAAAAAAAAGCCAAAGATCTGTTTTCAATATTGAGCTTTAAAACAGCCTGCATCACAATGTCATGAAAGTGACCCTTTGGAACCACCTGGAAAGAACCTGTTAGAAAGAATTGGTAGAGATTTTTCTCTATGACTCTCACCTGCATCCAAGTCATCCAGGGATATTTATTGAAGAAGTAATATCATGGACTCATCCCAAACTTTCAGGATCAAAATTTTTGAAAATGGAGCCTCTGCATGTTCTTCATAAATTATTCTTGTATAGCTTTAAAGCATTGATACAATTGTAATAATTACCTGCTAATTCATTCACTCAACAATATTTATTAAGTGTCTGCTGTGTGTCTAAAAGTATAATTCATGCTAGATTTATAGTCATAGATAAGATAGACTTGGTTTCTTCCCTTACAGATTTTTCAATCTAGTCTTTTGCCATTTTCCTCCTCTTACAATTTCTAAATCCACATGTAGGTAAATTTGGTTTACCTACTTTTCTTTACCTCTATCATTCTGCATGTGCTAGTTAGAAGCTTAGGTTTAATAGAGTTTCTGGCATGTTAGAAATATAATAACATTATTCACAAAATCCCAACTGCTTGGGTCTATCAAATCCTTATGCATTCACACCTTAATTTGTTCACTTATTTATTTCACATTTTAACCCATAAATCTATCCATATGTACATCCATCCACCCATTTATCAGCACTGGAGAAACCTTTATAATAAAATAATATACTTGATTAACTTCCAGTCAATTAAATAAGTGAAATAAAGTCTGTTTTTCTTATTGCGAGTTTATGCTGGATCTGTCTGAGTAGAATCTATGACTCTTAGATCTCATGTTACTTGAAAATTCAATGATCATATCTCAGGGAGAGAAATGCAAACCTCAACATGCCTGTTCATTTTGGCCAGAATACTGTTATGGGCTCCTGATTGGAGCATGCTGCTGAGAGCATCCGTTTCTAGGAAAACACAAGGTTTGCCTGCCATCCTCAGCGTGATTGACTTGCTCTTGCTTAATGATGATTCCACCGTTCCTAACGACCTGTACCCTGCCCAGCTCTGCTAAGAATGTCAATTTCTTGAAAACAAGGCTTAGGTTTTATTGCCACTTATGTCTCCTAACTCCTTCCGTTAATGATATTGGTCCTAATGAGGATTAAACGGTCTGACTCCTGGCAACGAGGACTGTAAGAACCTTAATGGTACTGCAGCCATTTCTTGCATGTCCTAGTGGCTAATGTTGCCATTTTTGTGACTGAGACATTTTTGCAAAAGGTGAAATGTGCAACGTGGGAGGCTTTACCACAGCAAACTTTCCAATGAGAGAAGAAGAAAAAGAGCACGCAAACATACAGAGAACTTCTAGATTCATGACTTAATTCACAACAGTCAAGGTTGAAAATAGAACCAAGATAGGGCATGTGTTTCCCAGATGGCATGTGATTTTTGAAAGTTGCACATGAGACAGAAATGATAAATCAGACAATTAATCCAGCTCACGTGAATCCAGGTAACATGTTCTTTACTGCCTGACTATCCAAAGTAGGGTCCGTGGTTCGGAAGAATTAGTATTAGCATCACCTTGGAGCTTGTTGGAACGGCAGACTCTCAGGTCCCATCCCAGATACACTGAATTGAAATCTACATACATTTTAATTAACAATAGCCACAGGTTTGTTTTATGTATGTAAATATGTGAGAAGCACTGCACTTAGTATATGCTACTGCTTCCTCCCCTCTGTCCTTCAAATGACCACATCACTCATACTTATCCTTGGAAGTAAGTGGGAAAAAAACCCTGTATATTGAATCTTTAAGAAGTACTCTACTATGAGGAAGGTGTTTTATAGATAGAGATGCTCATGAAACACTTTAAATGAAGGAGGATATTTTGGTATCTCCAAACACAACATTTACTACCATTGTAATTATTTAAAGAAAGTGTTTTTCGTAACAATGGTGCATATATTTCTAAATAATCAAAAATACATAAGAACATATAAAATAAAAGGTAAGTGTATATAAAATAAGTAGAGAAAAATACTTGAGGAAAATATGAAATGATTTTAGCTATTGTTCTTTTTTTACCATAAACTTTTCATATTAGAACAGTTTTAAATTTACCAATAATTTGTAAAGATAGTATTGAGCATTCTCATATACCCCACACCAAGTTTCCTCTAATATTAGCATCTTACATGAGTATGATACATTTGTTACAGTTAATAAAGCAATATTGATATATTATTATCAACTAAAATCCATACTTTATTCATATCTCCCTAGCTTTTACTTAATGTCTTTTATGGGTCCCAGGATCTTATAAAGTATATTATATCAAATCTAGTCATTGTTTCTGTTTAGGTTCCTTTCGCTGTGACAATTTCTCAGAATTGTCTTGCTTTTGATGACCTTAATATTTTTGAAAATTACTGTTCAGGTACTTTCTAAAATGTTTTTCAATTGAAAATTTTTTGGTGTTTTTCTCATGGTTAGCCTGGAGTTGTATGTTTTTTGGAGGAATACCACCAAGGTAAAGTACCATTTTCATTACATCCTAGCAGGACTGCATGTTCTCAGCTGGATGTAGTGGTGCATACCTGTAGTCCTGGCTACCCCGCAGGCTAAGGCAGGAAGATCTCTTGAGCCCAGGAGTTCAAGATTACACTGAGCTGTGATTGTGCCACTGCACTCCAGCCTGAGGAGTAGAGCGAGAGCATGTCTCTAAAATTTAAAAAATAATAATAATAATTTCAATAACATAAAAAAAGAGAATATGTTCTCAAGATAACTTATCACTGTTGATGTCAACTTTGGCCCCCTGGCTGAGGTCATGTTTGTCAGGTTTTTCTACTATAAAGTTATACTTTATTCCCTCTTTTTTTATACTGTCATCTTTGGATGGCATCATGACTGCCTAGTCATGATGCACAGCCTATACTTAAGGAGCGGGAAGCTAAGCTCCATCTTCTTGAAGGGTGGAGTATCTACATAAATTACATAGAATTCTTCTGCATAGAAATTTGCCTATTCCTCCACATTGATTCATTTATTCAAGGACTTATTTCTACCAGTATGGACTCATGAATATTTACTTTATACTCAGAGTTTTAATTCAACTTTATTTTGAATTCTACTTTATTTTGTTGCTCAAATTGTTCCAGCCTTGGCCATTGGGAATTATTTCCATTGGCTCCTGAGTCCCTTTGACAAACTTTCATTATTTACTTACTTTTAGCACTTACTTTATGGCCATACAACATGCTCATCCTATACTCTATCCTAATACTGGAATAATTTGTTTTCCCAAGAAACCTCATCTTTTTTATTGGAGGATAGTATTAGAAACAAAGTTAAGGGCATTAGGTGCGTTCACTGCTACTGTTATGTCATTGCTTCTTGCTTCTAGGCCCTCTCAGCTGGCAGAGCCAGGAAATATATGTGTGTATACTAAAGCCATGGATATACATGTATGTCAAATATTTTTGTATATAACCATTTGTATCTATATTAAGCTAAATGTAATTTCTTACTATCTTCAACTATAATCCATTACCACACGGATCATTTCAGTCTCCTCTCCTTGCTTCTCTGTAGCATCTCCTTGCTTCTCTGTAGCATTGGGAAACGTGGCAGCCACCATACACCACCATTTACTTAATTGTTCAATTCCAATACACATGTATAGTGGTATCAGAATTAATAACCCATCCCCCATGGAAAACAAATTTATTGACTAGAGAACAGTGCTTATGTACTGCTCCTTCTGCCTTTAGTCTTACAGACTTCACTCATTTTCAAAATTACTTAGGTCACTATCCTTTCCCTCCAACTCTTCAGTGAAGTTATTTCACATAATTATAAAATGATTCAATTCTTTGATCATATTATTCATTCCATTTTGTGACCTCTTAAACCCATAAATAATTATTTTAAATTCCTTATGTTAAGCCTCTCTCTGTGATGTAAAGTTCTACTGGTTTTGACAAATGCATAGTGTCATATATTCATCTTTACAGTATTGTGAATAAGGATTTCATCACCCTGAAACATCCCTTGTTCTTCACCTATTTGATCCTGTCCCCCTCACTCAAACCCTTGGCAACCATTGATCTTTTCCCCATCTCTGCAGTATTTTTTAAATTTATTATTTTTAATTGATACATAATTTTTATACATATTGTGGTACATGCACTACTTCACTAAATGCATAGGATGCAAAATGATCAAGTCAGGGTATTTGAGATGTCCATCACTTTGAGTATTTATCATTTCTGTGTGTTGAGAACAATTTAAGTCCTCTTGTCTAACTACTTTGAAATATGCAATACACTGTTGTCACTCTATTCTGCTGTTGAACAATGAACTTTTACCTTTTACCAAACTGTGTTTGTGCCCATCAACATATCTCTCTTCATACTTCCTCCCACCCACCCTTCTCAGCCACTAGTATCTATCATTCTACTCTCTATCTTTGTGAGATCAACTCTTTTTTTAGCTCCCACTTATGAGTGAGAACATGTAATATTATCTTTCTGTGCCTGGCTTATTTCACTTAACATACTGACCTCCAGTTCCATCCATGTTGCTTCAAATGATATTTCATTGTTTTTATGGCCAAATGGTGTTCCGTTGCATATACATACCATATTTTCTTTATTCAGTTGTCCCCTAGTGAACACTTAGTTTGATTCCATATCTTCGTTATTGTAAATAGTACTGCAATAAATATGTAAGTGCTGGTATCCCCTTAATATATTGATTTGTTTTTCTTTGGATAGATACCCAGTAGTGGGATTGCTGGATTGTATTGTAGTTCTATTTTTACTTTTAAATCTCCACACTGTTTTCCACAGTGGTCGTACTAATTTACATTCCCAACAACAGGATATAAGAATTCCCTCTTTCACATATCTTTGCCAGCATCTGTTATTTTGTGTATTTTTAATAATAGGCATCCTAACTGGGCTAAAATGACACCTCATTGTGTTTTTTATTTCTATTTCCCTAATGATTAGTAATTTTGGGCATTTTTTCATAGCCCTATTGGCCATTTCCATGTCTTATTTTGAGAATAATCTATTTATTTCCTTCACCCACATTTTTTTATTTTTATTTTGCTTTAAGTTCTGGGATACATGTGCTGAATGTGCAGGTTTGTTACATAGGTATACATGCGCCATGGTGGTTTGCTGCACCTATCAACCTGTCATCTTGGTTTTAAGCTCCACATGCATTAGGTATTTGTCCTAATGCTCTCTCTCCCCTTGCCCCTCACTCCCAGACAGGCCCCAGTGCGTGATGTTCTCCTCCCTGTGTCCATGTGTTCTCATTGTTCAGCTTCCACTTATGAGTGAGAACATGTGGTGTTTGGTTTTCTGTTCTTGTGTTAGTTTGCTGAGGATGATGGTTTCTAGCTTCATCCATGTACCTGCAAAGGACATGAACTCATTCTTTTTTATGCCTGCATAGTATCCCATGGTGTATGTGGAATTTTTCTTTATTCAGTCTATCATTGATGGGCATTTGGGTTGGTTCCAAGTCTTTGCTATTGTAAATAGTGCTGCAATAAACATACGTGTGCATGTGTCTTTATAGTGGAATGATTTATAATCCTTTGGGTATATATCAAGTAATGGGATTGCTGGATCAAATGCTATTTCTGGTTCTATATTCTTGAGGAATCACCACACTGTCTTCCATAATGGTTGAACTAATTTACACTCCCACCAATAGTGTAAAAGCGTTCCGATTTCTCTGCATCCTCGCCAGCATCTGTTGTTTCCAGACTTTTTAATGATCGCCATTCTAACTGGCATGAGGTGGTATCTCATTGTGGTTTTGATTTGCATGTCTCTAATGACCAGTGATGATGAGCTTTTTTTCATATGTTTGTTGGCTGCATAAATGTCTTCTTTTGAGAAGTTCTATTCATATCCTTCACCCACTTTTTGATGGGGTTTTTTTTTCTTGTAAATTTGTTTAAGTTCCTTGTAGATTACAGCTTCTTTTGGCTTGGAAAGGGAGACTCCCCAGCCCATGCCTTGGACTTCTTGGGTGAGGAGATGCCACACCCTGCTTCTGCTCGCCCTCCGTGTGCTGCACCCACTGCCTAACCAGTCCCAATGAAATAAACAGTGTACCTCAGCTGGAAATGCAGAAATCACCCGCCTTCTGCATTGGTCTGGCTGGGAGCTGAAGACCAGAGCTGTTCCTATTCAGTCATCTTGCCAGCAGCCACCCACCCACTTCTTAACAGGATTTTTTTTTTAATTATTAAGTTAACTTCTTTGTATATTCCTGGTATTAGTCCCATGTCAGATGAAAAGTTTGCAAATATTTTCTCCCATTCAACAAGTTGTCTCTTTACTCTGTTGATTATTTCCTGTGCTGTGCAAAAGCTTTTAGGTTTAACCTAGTCCTATTTGTCTGTTTTTATTTTAGTTGTCTGTGCTTTTGAGATCTTAGCCATAAAATCTTTACCTAGACCAATATCCTAAAATGTTTTCCCTGTGTTTTCTTCTGGTATTAATAGTTTTATAATTTAATGTCTTGCATTTAAGTTTTTAATCCATTTTGAGTTGATTTTTATACATGGTGAGAGATAGGGATCCAGTTTCGTTCTTCTACATATGAATATTTAATTTTCCAAAGACCATTTATTAAAGATGATGTCCTTTCAATAATGTATATTCTTCGTGTCTTTGTCAATAATCAGTTGGCTGTGAGAATTATTATAGTATAGCAGGAAAAAGAACATTAGAATCAATCTGATCTGGTGATATATACATTGCAATGTCTTTTTCTGATAGAACAATCTTGCCCAAGTGAATTTCATCACCCAGTTTCCTCACCTATAAAATGGAACATAATAGCATCTGCTTCCCAGGATTGTTGGAAGGATCAAATGAGATGATGTTTAATGCACCTGGCCCAGTGTCTGGCCCCAACTGGACTCCCTATAGATGCCATCCTCTCTCCCTACTCAGCCCCAGGGTGCTTCGCGTATATTTGTCTCACAGCACTCACTGGATTTTCCCACTCTGAGAGGTAGTTGCTTACCTGTTTGTCTTCCTCATGAGACTACCTGCCCTCCAGGTCTAGGGAAGTGTGCTTTTCACTTCTTCCTCCCCACAGCCCTGAGCATGATACCTAGAATACAGTAGATGCTAGTTAAGAGTAGCCAAGTGATGCTGAGGCCAGATGAGCCAGCTGTTTTCATTGGGTTCCAGACTTTCAGTATCTTAGTCTCCTGCCCTTTTCAATTTGTCAACATTTCAGCCTGAGGGGTTTCTGATTTACAAACTTCTCCTGAGTGCCAGGAACTGTGCATTATCCCATTTCATCCTTGTTTCCTCACCTGTAATTTGGGGCAGTAATAATGCCTGTTGCCTAGGGTTCATGAACTCAAGGAGATGATGAACCCTAGAAGATAGGCATTATTACTGTTTCCAAATTAGAGAGAGGAAACAAACTCAAATCATGCACATAAGATAGAAGTGGGCTGAAACCTGGCCAACTTAACCCCCAAGCCCAGGGGTCTTTACAGTGAGATGTTACCGTTGAATAAAAGCTAACATTTTTAAAGTACCTACTTTTTGGCTGGCACTGCGCTCAGGTGCACACATGCATTGTCTCATCTGATCCGCTAGACTGCATGGTTCTAACAGGGCAGGAATCTTGTGTCTGTCTTATTCTCTGTTGTATGCCCAGTACCCAACACATTGCCAGACACAGAGCAGCTGCCGAGAAATATGTATGGAATGAATGAAACATTATACATCATCCCTCGGAGACAGATGCTGTTATTATCTCCATTTTACCTCAATTAGATAAACAACTGGAAACTGAGAGTGGTTAGAAACTTAACCATGGCCACATGGTTAGTAAATAGGAGACCTAGTATTTTAAATGAAGTCTGTTTGACCAAGTACTTAACCTGTTTGTCATCCTGCCTAAGGAAAGACAGGTAAATATTTATGAACAAAAAGAAAGAGAAAAAAAAGTGGCATTATCATTCTTCCATTAGCTCTGTGTATGGTTACAAATTCTTCAGCAGGCAAAAGAAATAATGGGTCATAAAACACTTCTCAGCCATTGCCCCTCACCTTTCTTTGTTTGTATATTGCTACTTTCAAAATCATTAAGCCTGTCACTGTTCATGGGGTAATTCTGAGCATATGACAATTGCCTCTGAGTCACAGGCTGTATCCCTACAGCTTAAATATAACAATGGTAGGTTCTTTTCAAAGGGTACATTTTCCCTCACAGCTGCCAGCTCTGCTTTCTACACAAACTAAAAATAATGATCTTTCCATTATGGGAGCACTAGTATTGTTGCTTTCCCTCTTAGCTTATATTAGTGCTTAAATTATACACTCCTGGTCTCCAGGGATTTAAACTTGGCTGGGAAACTTTTCCTGAGGCCAAATAGTGGTGTTACCTGTGCTCTAGCATGAGGTTTCTACTGCAGTCTCCTGTAGAGCCTGGAGCAGAATTATAGTACCCGAAATGGCTTCAGTTATGATTGCTGGCCAGCTATAAAAGGTCACTGATGACTGATGGAGTCTTTGTAGTCAGCTCCAGCACTTTATAGTGGTGGACCCGCTCTTTTTTCTCTGTCTGTCCTACTCATTAAAGCAAAGCACAAAGTGACCTCTCCTCATTTGCCAAGGCTACAAAAGAGATCCGTATTCAAGTGTTCGCATATAGGACTTATCTTTAAAGGTGGTAAATACCCTGGTGCTTTTTTCAGAGGCATGAGAGCAACCTTGTTCTAGTACAGTCTGACTCATGGTGGGCACCTGGACCACTGTCCTTAGATGAGCACGCCAATCTCCGAGGCAATGGGCTATGGAGTGAGTGGAAAGAGAAGTGGAAATTGAGTTGAAGGTAGTGGAGCAGTGGAGAGGGGAGGAGAAATTTATTTTGATAACTTGGAAAGTTGTCTTCAAATGATCTTGTCACATAACTCTCAAGTCTTGTAACCTGAGTGCTAATAATAAGTAATAGTGTTCTTTTTCTCCTGGAAATATTACAGACAAATAATGAATTTATTTTTCTTGTTTTCTTCTTTATTTTTACTTAAACATGCACATTTGCTGTTGCTGATCTGCTGGTAAGTTTTATGGTGTTGTCACTCATTTAAGAAAAGGGTGCCTAATATTTTGTCAGTGGTAGGGCTTACCAGTCAGCACATACGAATCTTGACTTTGATGGTCAGTTAAGGTCCACTTAGCATAACTCCCTGTCTATGATAATCTCTGGAGGAATTCTTTAATTTAAGACTTCATAGAGACAATAGGATTAACTGAAAATGATTGAACTGCACTCTGGAGTGAGGACCAGACATAATTTAATATACTTAACTGAAGCATAATTCCATATAACACTCTATAGAAGGCATCCTGAGGGTTTCTAATACTAATTTCTAACTCCTCTTCACCAGAGAATTCGTTCAACAGTTGTCTGAAAATTGATCTTCTCAGCTTGCCCATCTACTGAAAATTCCCTTCTGTATGTTCCAGGTAGATTTCAGCCCATGTTAGTTGGTGCTGCTAGGGTTGACTTTTTCAATCAACTCTTGTGTTTAAGCCCTGTGCAGGGCTCATTTAACATACCTTCTTGGCAATTATACTGCTAAGGAGTCTTGTTTCCAACTAGTATGCTTTGCAGATGACTGCCATCATCCAGTCATCTTAGGGAAAGTCTGTTCTCTCTTCTTTGAGTCTTGAGTATTTATTTTTCAGATAGCAGACATGTGGATTCAGGACTCTGGGCTCTTCCAGAGGTGTTTCCAAAACTTTGACTTAAACTCGAATTTTAAGATTGGGTTCAAGCTGAAAATGAATCTTCCATTAGACACATATATGGACATGACATTTCGTTTGACATTTAAATAACTTTTCCAACTGCCACCTCTCAAGATATTCTTATTTAAATGTTCCACAACCCATTGTTCTACAGGCCCTTTAAAAACTACCAAAAATGCTCATTAAAGGAGCAAATATTAACATAAAGATTCAAAAGCTGTTATTGAGGCTTACTCTAGCAGCTATTTTTCTCTTTTTAATAAATGCATGTGCTTATATTAAATTTATTTTTCAGGCAAAGAGTACAGTTGGATTTTCTGCTGAGAATATTCTTAGCTTATGTGAGAATGTAACCATGATAATATGTCTCAATGTTCTGCAAAGACTGACATGAGTTCTAGGTTTTCTATCTCTAGAACAGGTTTGAGAATCATAGATTTACAGATTTATGTTCTATTTTATAAGACTAAGAGTGACAAAATCTGAATTCTGCTCCTGGATGTCCTGTTACTTATCATAAGATGTTATATGAATCCTTTGTTCTCCCCTAACCTTAGTCTCCTAATTTATAGTTAGAAAGGGGAAATTGGAAGATTCCCTAAGGGATCATCTTAATTTTTCCAGCCATGGTTCTATAATATAAGCTGCTACTTCTATTCTCAGCACCACTCCTATTATTACTATTAATATTACCACTGCTGCTACCCTTATTGGTGTTACTACTACTGATAATGCTGCTACTGGTACTACTTACTCTTGCTGCTATTACTACTTTTGCTACCACAAACATCATTATAACTATCTCAAATTTGCATAGAGGTTTCATTTACAAAGACTCATCCTATCTATTTTCTGGTTTAAAACTACAAATCAGATATGGCATGAGTCCTGGGGGAGGAGGTGACCAGTTTCATAGATAAAATACCATTTTCTTATCTGCAACATTTCTTTTCCTCAATCAACCACCACCTCAATGAAACATTCCTCTAACTGAGCCAACTTCTATATTCTTACAGCTTTATTAATCCTAACTAAAAATAAAGTTAATTTGATTCTGTTAGATTTATGTATGTCCAACAATGAGAGAATTGATTCAGTCTCAATGACTACTGCTACTCCACAAAATATCACATTATTTTTACATTTTATTGTTGTCTTACTGATATGGTTTGGCTGTGCCCCCACCCAAATCTCATCTTTAATTGTAGCCCTCATAATTCCCTTGGGTCATGGGAGGGACCCAGTGGGAGGTAATGGAATCATGAGGGCAGATCTTTCCTGTGCTGTTCTCATGATAGTGAATAAGTCTCATGAGATCTGATGGTTTTATAAAGGGGAGTTCCCATGCACACACTCTCTTGTTTGCCACCATGTAAGACATGACTTTGCTCCTCCTTCAACTTCCGCCATGATTGTGAGGCCTCGACAGTGATGTGTAACTGCCAGTCCATTAAACCTTTTTCTTAATAAATTACGCAGTCTTGGGTATGTCTTTATTAGCAGTGTGAGAACAGACTAACACACTTACCAAATTCAAATATTCTTACCTGGAAATTGTGATATTTGATTATGTCCTCTGAGGGACAGATAGAGTTGATGCTGTTTGCTCTCTTGATTATTAATGACAACCTTCCCATGAGTCCCCCAGTTATCAAAGATGAATGACAAGTCTAGCAGCCAGGTTTCTGTGTTACTCTGTTTCCCCACAGTAGCTTATGCCCCATTGTCATGAAGTAGTAAAATGACTCCCATTTATGGTGAGACTCAAATTTATAGTAAGCAAAAGTCTGCTGCATAAGAGGTATATTATTTAGGATCATATGATAATTTATTACTGTAGTAGGTTTTTAAAAATTTTAGCCATAGTACTTCTGAAAATTATATAAAAGCATCAACAACAATAATTAAACATATTTTTGGTTTTGGCGTGGGGATGCTTTTGGCTCATAGAATCTCAGGGCTATTTATCAGCTTCATGGATGCCCATTGACAACATGGAAGCAGTCCGTGTAGTACAAGAACTCTGGCTCAAAGGAATGAGCTATTCTGAAGTCCAAAATCTTTTGTTGCAAATGCAAGATTTGCATAATATTTCTCTGATTTTGGCTGTCTTCCAATACATAGAAACTCCTATTTTGTGCCAAGAAGTTGGACGATTTCTGAGATGAACTCAGAAATGAAAGGCACAGCTTCCATTCATAATTTGGAGACCTTCATCCTCAGTGATCTTACTTTCCTATTGTGGAGTAATTAATCCACAGAGTCTTGTAACTCATAGTGCAAGCCCTGACCTGTTAGCACTGAAATACTTTCAGATAAATTCAGGCCTTCCTGATACCTTGACCCCAAGGACAATGCTTGATCCGTATTGTTCTGTGGGCTTCCAACTGGTCAGCCTCCATTGAACAAATGACTATTTCCGTTGTATAATTCCTACCTCTCAAACTGGGCAAAGGGAAAGCAAATTATTCCAAGAGAAAAGTAATGATCACTGGTGGTCCTTTCACCAATCAGGAAATTGAAGAAATAAAACAATTATACCAGATCCCACCCTGAATGTCAATGGGAGAAAGAAATACTGGTCCCCACACGTTAGTCTGTGACCTTGCCTCAGACAGGTGAGAGCCCAAAGTAGTTTGTACTAATTTCACTAAATGCTCCCCCTTGATAAGTCTGCCTCCACAAAAATCACCTATGTCACAGAATCGCGGCAAGAAGTAAATGAGAATTTCCAGCTGCTGTGATGTCACATAGGAAATGCTGGAAAAGTAACCAATCTATTGCACAATCACCACAATTCAGGTCTGACTGAACACTTACCACTACACATGGGAATATCACTCCTTTCATTTTCTCTCTCTCTCTCTCTTTTTTTTTTTTTTTTTGAGACAGAGTTTCACTCTGTCGCCCAGCTTGGAGCACAGTGGTGCGATCTGGGCTCACTGCAACCTCTGCCTCCTGGGTTCAAGCCATTCTCTTGCCTCAGCCTCCCAAGTAGCTGGGATTACAGGCATGTGCCACCACGCCCAGCTAATTTTTGTATTTTTAGTAGGGATGGGGCTTCACCATGTTGGCTAGGCTGGTCTCAAACTCCTGACCTCAGGTGATCCACCTGCCTCGGCCTCCCAAACTGCTGGGATTACAGACATGAGACACCATGCCCGGCCTTCACTTTCTCTCTTGAGGAAAGGCAACATGGTTCTGAACCGGCGTTTGGCCCCTTGGGTTTTGTAATTTGCGCCTACGGGAAGGTAGGGCAAGAAACCTTTGGTGATGGCCTGTGGTGGGTTGGAGAGGGGAGTAGAGAGTGAAAGATAGTAAAATGAAACCACCCAGCAGCTGTGATGGAGCTCCGATTCTGGCAGGCTGTGAAGAGTTTGACAGACCTTTTCAGAAATGAAACATTTGAACTTTATGTGAACACCCGGAGTTTTCTCTGTTCAATATGTCACAGGGAGAAATCTCAAGACACACTGTTTCTTTGCATGTTAGCTGAACACTACAATCACATAAGCTTGACGCAGTTCCATGGTGAACTCCAGGATCCCGCCTGTGAAGATGAGGAGATCAAGACTCTGATAGGATTATGTGGTTAGATGTCCCCCAAGACAGTACAGTATGCTAACAGCAGATTTAGTTTTGGAGAAAGGAAATTGAGACTCCAAGCTCAGGGCTTTTGGTTCAGGGTTTTTCTGCTTGATGCCCAACAAAAAAGTCTTGCTCTTTTTCAATAAGCTCTTCATCCTTCTCCAACTAGTGGGCACTATGCTCCTGGCTCGTTTTTTTGTGCTTTCCTTATCGCATTTGATGATTGCCAGAATCATTTTCTCTCACATATTTCTCACCCTTTTTAAAAATATCAGGTAACAATATTGAGATTCTAGAGTTCCTAAAATCTTTAGACTCAAATTTGGAAATAACAGCATACAAACTAGTACAAAAGCAGATGTGCAAACAATAATTAGGTAAAAAGGGAACTGGGTACAAATTGCCCAGGCAGAAACTGTGTGTGTGTGCTTTTCTACATGTGTGTAACTTACCTGATCATAGTCAAATCACAGTGTAAGCGTCAAAGTGACTATATCTAAAATACAATTTTTGAATCTCCCTCCCCAAATTCTTCAGCTCACTAACACACATACTACAAGATCTCACTTACACACAGAATCTAAAAATATAGACTTTATAGAAGCCAAGTAGAAGGGTGCTTACCAGGGGAGTGGGGAGATGTTGGATAAAGGGTACAGTGCTTCCATTAGTCAGTTAGATGGGAAGAAACGTTCTGGAGAGCTGTCTTACATCATGGTGACTATAATTAAGAATAATATATCGTATACTTGAACATTGCTAAGAGAGTAGCTTTTAAATGTTCTCATCCCCAAAATGATAACCATGTGAGTCATAGATACGCTAATTAGCATGATTTAATCATTCCACAGTGTGAGTCATTCTTGAGTCCTCTCTTCCATCCTCTTGTGGGCCAGCCCTGTGAGCTCTGCTTCCCAAAATATATCCCATTTTTGTCTGTCCATACCTTCTACCACCTTATTTCAAGCCATCACCTACTCATGTGGACTGCTACAATAGCTGCCTAACTAGTTTCCTGTCCATTCTTGCCTCCCTGCAGTCGACTCTGCTGACAACTGGCATCTCCAAGAGACCTTCCTCAATTCTACTCTAAATAGCACCTAATCATGCTCTAATTCCCTGCTTTGCTTGATTTGTTTTCTTTGCCCTCACTATCACCTGGTGCTGTGTTACTCATTTGCTTACTTATTTATTATCCATCCACTAGAATGAAGGTCCCTTGAAGGCAAGATTTATCTTTCTTGTTCAAGATTGTATCCCTAGAGTTTGCAATTAGTAGTGGCACATAATAGGGAATGAGCAAGTATATAACAAACAATAAATGAATGAATATAAGTATTTTTGTATGGTGGCCACACAGAGAATTTAAATATTTTATCACTGTCCTTGCATATTTTATGATACATTCGATATTTACATCTGCATTTTAGAAATGGTATTATTAATTATGACAATTAAAAATAAATTTGGCTGTAGTAGCCTTTTGCTGGTTGGAATGAGAGCTTTGCTCCTTAGCTGGCACAGATACATTTTATGAAGCCACATGAGCTTCTTTTCAAGGCCGTGTTATTTTGGGTAAACTGCAAATCCATGTTGAAATCTGAATCTTTTTACATTTGAAAGGATAAAAATTATTGATAACTTACTAGCTTGTAATTAACATTTCCACATTCTAAATATAACATTTACATGCTTTCCCCTTATTTGTGACTGGGAGATGAAGACAAAAACTTAACGAACTCGTTAGGAGACAAAGCTCTAAGATCGTCTAATAGAAAAAGTCAACGTCTCTTCATCTCCCTGGCCTCAGTTTCCTCAAGTGTAGATGGGGGCCTCTGTAGCCCATGCTTTCAGGAAATATCTGTTTATATATGTTATTTTCATATGAGGTTTTCTTTGAAGGAATGTTTACCTAATTCTCATCAATGTCTATTTCAGAAGGGTTCATTTCTGCCCACAGCTCCTCAAAAAAAATAGATTGACAAAAAGAAAAATAAAAGAGATGCCAAAAACAAAATCAAACAGAAACCATTTCACTGACCAAGATGGTGCCTCAGGTTTCTCCTAGTCCATGTCTCTGCCTCTCAGGAAGTGCTGCATGAGGGCAATGAGCTGCAGGTGGTGAGGTTGCCAGAGACCTCTGTAGAGAGTAGACCTCATCCAAAGTTGGTGCTCACAGAAGTCTTGTTAATGTAGCATGGCTGTTCTGTGTCCTGAGCATCCCTTTCTCTGCCAGATGGATGGGCCTATACAACAGGAAAAATGAGGAGCTCAGAGAGGCTCATGAGAAATTTTTTAAATGGATGTCGAAACTGTTGGAATGGATGAGGTGGTACATGGAGATGAAGAGGTGAAGGATGGAATTGTAGAATACCGTACATGTAAAGGATGGTGGAAAAAGCTAGGGCTAGAAACAGAAGGAAAAGACTAAAGAGAATAAAATTTGAGTATTTCCACTCTGCCATCCAGACCACTGTAATGTCCGTTTGTTTTTTCTTCACCTTTCTTGAGCCACATCCTCTTGGGTTCTCCCTATTTTTTTCTCTGTCACTTTCTTCCCTTTCACTGAGAGCAATGACTCATATTTTAACCTTGCTGTCCTTTGGCAAACACTGCTCATGAATCCTAGCATTATAGACAGAATCCCTGTTATAAGAACCATCATATGCTCTTATAACTCTTTCTCAGATGAAATACACCTCCTAAATCAGTGTTTCTCCATGGGTAGGCTGCAGTCTACCTGGGAGAGCATCACCTGGGATGTTTGTTAATATGCAGAGCTCTGGGGTCCACCTCAGATCTACTGAGTCAGAATTTCTTGGGCCAGTCCCTTCCCTATTTAAAGATGTTCCCCAGGTGATTCTCATGGCCCTTGTTTATTGCTGCTTTCCAAGCCATGGGCATCGTCCTAGGTCATGGGCATTGTTCAAGGTCTCCTTGAAGTTCTTGACTTGGAGATGGGGGAAGGAAGAGAGAAAACAACGATTTATCTGTGTGTGTGAGAATCACAGGTGATGTAATTAGATAACAAATAAATTCATTAGAGACTTCAGATTCAGTTCATTAATTGCAAGATAATAATCACTACCATGTGTGAGCTTCTAAGACTGAGACTTAGATGACCTTTTCCTTGTTTTCTCAGCTTGTGGCAGAGTGCCTGGCACAGCAGGCAATCAACCAGACTGTGTCCAGTAGAGACAAAACCAAAATCTTGCTTTATCATCTCTTACAAATGTGATCTTGAATGTTATCAATGGTGAAAAAATAAAATGAGAGTCAATAAGACAATTCTTGATAGATACAAAAGACATCAAATTACCTGGAATTTCCTGATGATACTGATGTCAATGGCAATAATTTAATCTAACATTCATTAGATGCTAATAGCCAATTTCAAATTCACTATTTTTTTTATTTGGTAACTATTCATTGAGTGCCTACTACATGCCAGGAAATGTTCTGGGCATTTGGGATAAATTTTTGGAGAAAGCAAATGTACCTTTGTAGATTTCTTATTCTATATGATGGTGGAGAAATAAAGCATAAAAATAATAAGTGCATTGTGCAGTATGTTAGAATGTGATAAGTTCTGTAGTAGAAAATTGTTTACAATGAGCAAGATGAAAGGTGTCAAATTGCAGCAGGAGGTGGGCTGCAGTATTAAATAAGGAGGTAATTATCTTATTTTGTATTCACCAAATGATGTGGGCATCATCATTATTATTTTAGTTTTTAAGAGTAATGAACTGAATTTTACACATATGTGGGTTATGCCATGATCACACTCCTTGTCAGAGTTGAAGCTGGATTCAAACCCAAGTAATCTGGCTCCAGAGAGTACACTTTTGAAAATTCCAATTTATATATTCTGTCCCATTGGCAAATGATGTATATACCATTTACATTTAGGAAAATATGGTAACTACAGCACTGGGTCAGCTGCAGTGGTCTTCTAAGGGCTCCAGGGCAGGAGTAAGCAATTCCAACTTTCATAATCCCAGGCTTAATTACCCAATGGGCAGCGGGAGCCCTCAGTCACCCACAGAGCTGGCTGTTCAAACAAGACTCATGATTCTAATAAAGAATCAATAATGGAAAGGCCATTGCATATTTTCTCTCTTGCTGGATGGGGAGGGACTCACTGTGGTTATCACACAAGAGTAAAAGAGAAGGGAACACAAAGAGGGTCACACGTTTATTTTTAGTTTCAATTAATAACTTTGCTGAGCCATTGAGTTTGAGGAGACTTTTTATAAACTTGCAGTATAATTATTTTCTAATTGCTAGAAATGAGTAGACATCTGAGTGCAATATTCTTGTATTTTTTAATTGTAAAATTATTGAACATTGCTTAACACACTCTGACACCTTTGTTGTTACCTGAGAGAAATGAAATAAAATGGTGTTTGGACCATGGGTAGTGTATGGGAAAGGAGACTTCAGAGATGACCTTGCCCAAATTCCTTATTTTAGAGAGAATGAAATTTAAAAGCTGTAAGAAGGAAAGTGTCTTACTTGAAACCCCTCAGAGTGTCAAAGAGGTATCATATTTTAAAATCATAGATTATTAGCATTGGGAATCATCTATTTTTTTTGCTGTCATTCTCTAGATAAGGAAAATTAATCCTAATACAAGTTGATTAGCTTTTTCACTGGAGTCTTCTGCTCTCTAACACATCCTCTTTACAAACCACGGATTTTCTTTAATGCAAATATACAGATTTTATTCACTTACAATACTTCAATGATTCTCTACCATCGTCAGAATAAAGTTGAGTTTTGTTACTATGCACAAAAGGTTCTCCAGTATTTATCCTTTAACCGTGCTTGCAGGTGTATCTCTTAATGGTCTCCTATTGTACTGATTCTACCACCATACACGCTGTACTCTGCTCAATGCTCTCTCCTCACTTAATCTTGGTATTCTCTACTTACAGGTTTTGTTTTAGGTAGCATATCATCCAAGGTTGTCCTTCTGCCCACTCACTTTTTTGGATAAGTGTTTTTTTGTTTTTGTTTTTCTGAGCATGCCTCTTTTAGTTATTATGTACCACTTAATATTTTGTTTACATTTGTCTTTCTCATCACTGGGCGTCCATTTAGAGCAGGGATTGTGATTTTACCCATCGCTGTATCTCCACCCTTTGGTAGCACCATGCCTTGCATATGGATAGCCTGCTACAAATACTTATTGAAAAAAATAAATGAGTAAAATAGATGAGTAAATAAATAACTTGTGGATTGATACAGTTTAAGGATTTCCAATAAGATTTTTAAAAATATGTTTCAAGAAGAAAACAAAAAAAGTAAAAACAAAATTTTGGCTTCTTATTGAGAAGACTCAAGTAAAAAATATACATGTAGAATTTCATAATGTAGATTGAAATTATAGATAACTAATTTAAAAATATTTTATGAAGACATTTGCTGTTGTTATCTAAGCCTTAGTTTCTCCCTATGTAAATCTTGGTGCAATAGCAGCCAACCATTCCATATAGTTGTGGAAAAAATCATCAAAATTGAGCAAATTAAATTCTGAATTCTTTATTCATTTCTTTAAGAGGGTAGTTGAACTTATACTACATTTGGCAATATGCTCCAGGGAGGGATAAACAAATGAATCAGATAAAAGGATTTTGTATTCCAGGAAGAGAGATAAGAAGCACCATGAATTAGTTTATATCCACAATTACTATACCTGATGTCCAAATTGACATGCAAAGGGCCAGGGGAGTTCAGAAGAGGTAAAAGAGTATTTATATTTGGGTATACTGGAAAAACTTTATGAAAAGGGATCATTTGAGTGAAAACTTGCAGAATTTTGACAGGAATTTTAGAGATATGTTAATAGTAGAAATCCTCAAAGCTATCTTGGATTTTTCTTGAAACAATAATACCATGAACTTTTCTTGGGGCTAGTCTTACTACTTTGCCATTGAAATATTTGGACTTCATGATCTCGGGAGTAATAACATTAGTATTATTTAACCTAGGTTGTTAGTCTCCCAGTGATTGTTTCAGAATAAAGGAGGTCACCAAGTGCTAGCAAGGTAAATATGATTTATGTGGCAAAACCCAGAGAGAAATTACAGTTAATAAAATCATTGAATATAGACTTTATTTATTCAATAGATATTTAGTAAGGTCCTACTATGGGGTAGGGTTATGTTGTTTGCCAAAGACGGAGAGATAAAAGCGCATCACCTATGTTCTCAAGAACTTGAAGTCTAATGAGGAGTCAGCCATGAAAACAAACAATAATAAGACCATAGCACAATTATTTTTCTAATAATATGCATGACTGTGAGCATCATAGGAGGCTCCCCAGAGAAGGCATTAGTTGAGCTGATGCTTGAAAGATGGGTCGGAGTTTGCCAGATATTCTGGAGCAGAAGTAGTCAGAGACAACATACATTAATAGGCACAGGAACAAGGAGAACATAGCTTGTTGTTGGACTGAGTGTTTTTTTAAGTTTCAAATGATCTCTTTTGTTTGCTTATTGGCAACACCACTTTTTCTTTTCCTTTTATAGTGATTGCTTTAGTGTTTATAGTAGTATTTTACCCTACGAAAGTATTCTTCCCTTTACCCTTTCTTGCCTTTGTGTCATTGTCATATATTCTACTTCTACATATTTATAAACCATGTAATAATTTCTTTTAGTTTTGCTTTCAAAGGTCAAGTGTCTTAAAAATGGATTTCTAAAAATTAAAAAAAACTTTTATTATATACTTATTTGTTAGCCATTACTGTGCTCTTTCATTCCTCGTGTAGATTCCGATTTCCGTCTGGTTTCATATTGCTTCTGTTTGAAACAATTACTTTAACATTTCATGTAGAGCAGATCCATTGTTGATGGGTTATTTCAGATTTGGTGTATCTAAAAGAGTCTTTTTTGTTGTTGTTGTTGTTCTTCATTTTTCAAAGGTACATTCACTGGGTGTAACATTCTTGGTTGACACTCCCTCATAATCACTACCACAAGTTATTTGGCAATGTTGTGCCACTGTCTTCTAGCTTGCACTAAAAGATAAAGTTGAGAATAAAGTTGAATTTAGTTCACTATGCACAAAAGCTTCTCCAGTATTTATCCTTTACCCATGTTCCTGATCTTTGCCTTATTCTTATCTTTGTTCCTCTGGATGTACACTGTTTTCTATTTCTCTCTGGATGTTTTAAGATTTTTTTTATTTTTAAGCAATTTGATTGCATTAGTGTAATGTTCTTCATTAGTGTAATGATGTGCAGTAATATAATGTTCTTCATAATTATTATTCATTATTTTTTGAGCTTCTTAAATGTGTAGTTGGATAATATTTACCAAATTTGAAAATATATATATATATTTAGTTATTATTTCTTCAAATAGGACCCTTCCCGCTTTTCAGGGACTCCAATTACTTGTATATTACACAACTTAATGCTTTCCCACAGATCTCTTTTTGTTGTTGGTGGTGTTTTAGTGTTATTTTCCCCTTTCCATTCTATTTTGGATAGTATTTATTGCTATCTTCAATTTTACTGGTCTCTTCTTCAGTATCTAATCTGCTGTTAATCCCACTTGGCATACTTTTAATCTTAAATCCTATTTTTTTCCCAGTAGATGCTCAATTTGGGTCTTCTTTTTATATCTTCCACATATTTTCTTAATATGTTCATACTTTACTTCTTGAGCATATAAAATATTTCAATTCTTTTCGTGTATGGTAATTTCTTATTGGAAAAAAGGATATTGTAAAATTTACCTTGTTAAGTTGGATATTTTTGTATTCCCTAAAATATGCCAAAGCTTTTTTTCCGGGATGCAGATAATTTAGTTGAAAACAGTTTCATCCTTTCTCAGCTTTTTTTTTTCATTGTTTCTCAGCTTTGTGTGGCAGGTTTGAAGCAGCCTTTAGGCTAGGGCTAATTTTACCAAACTGTTCAGGCAATGTCCTTTCTGTGTTATCTGATGCACTATGTATTCTAAAAGATTTATTTATTTATGTACTAATTTATTTTCACTCTGGTTCATGCAAGCACAAACTATTTCCAGCCCTGTGTGAGCATCAGGGATTGTTTGAATTATTCCTTCAGGTGGTTCTTTCCTCAGGTTCTTTACATGTATGTACTGATCAGTACTCAGATGGCAACCTCCTGCATGTCTCTGCAGCTCTCTTTTTGTACAGATCTCTCCTCATTCTATGTCCATCTTCTTTCTCATCGCTGTGAATTCTAATCATCTTTTCCCCCTACAATAAACTCTCAACTCCATCTTCTCCATTTAGGGAGGTCAAGAGTCCATTTGGGCTCCCACTCTCTTCACTGTGTCCTGGAAACCCCCCAGGCAGTTAGTTCCAAGTAATTGTAGGGCTTGCCTCATTTGCTTTACTTTTTTCGTAAATAACTTATTTGAGCTGTCTTTGTCCAATGTCTGAAAACCATTGTTTAATATATTTTGTCTTGTTGTTTAACTAACAGTATGCTGGAAGCACAAGTTATCTTTGATGTGTTACTGGAATTCATGTAGATCAGGATTCCTTACTAGAAAAATAAAAAGGGTAGAGAAACAAAAGTTAAGTACGGATGGCTGAACAGAAGTCATATAGCAAGCACCTTTTTATCACGATGATAACTAGGAAGCTTTCATGAGTTGTGCACAGATTTGTAATTAAGAAACATTGCCTAGTGATATAGTCAAGCCCAGATTGAGCATGGTGAAGACAGAGATAGAAACCAACAAGAGGTTCTGGCAATAGGCCAGATAAGACACTATGAGAATACAGGATGAAAATCCCAAATTTGAAAATCTGAAATCCAAAATGCTCCCAAATCCAAAACTTTATGAGCACCAACATGATATATAATGCAAATACTTCAATATCCAAAGTCTCAAACACTTCTGGACCCAAGCATTTCAGATACAAGATACTCATCCTGTATGAGCTTGGACAGTGACGGTGACCACAGAGTTAAGTGGAAATTGCAAGAGATATTTGCATCTCAGAGTTGACAAAACTCAATGTCATAATACCTGTGCTTGTGTAGGGGTAGCTATTAAAGTGGAGAGAGATTTTAAGAATCTGTCTAGTTTTAAGCCTTAGATTAACTGATAGATGTAGTACCAGACAGCCGAGAGAAAAGGGACTGTAGGATAGGAAACAAATATTGGGGACAGGATGGTCAATTCAATTTGAGCTTGTTGAGCTGAAGTGCCTGCAGATTACTCAAGTATGGCTGATCCATTAAATAGTCAAGTACAGGGATAAGGATAGAGGCCCTAATTAGAAACAAATTATCAGAATTTTTAGCATTAAAGTAGAAATTGATGCTACTCAACTTCATCCTTCACCCTGGGGCTCCCATGAATTATTTCACTATTCATTTTTGGTGGAAGGCATTATTGGCTGTCTATCCAACAGCTGTATCTCTGCCTTCATTCTTTGTTACTGGAAGAACCTCACTTTCGTTTGAAAGTCCACTATCTTAAGTCAACTACTCAGAAGTGCAGAAATCAATTCTTGGCCAAAGTTTGGGTCATGTTTGGTATAAACCAGTCATGGAGATGTGTCAGTGATGAGCTTAAGCAGAGGAGAAAGTCAGACAAAGCCAGGTTCAACTCCCAGTTCTCACTTACAAATTGTGTCACTTTTGATCAAATTACTTGAACTTACTAAACATCAGGTAATTCATTTACGTGAGGGGATAATAATAATATTACAACTCACTAGCACACTCAATATTGTGTGCTTTCTCAAGTCCACACACACTCTGGATGCTAAAGAGAGGGTGGTGATACACACCCAGTCATTGCCTTCATGAATTTATTGCCACTCCAGGAGTACAATGCAAAAAGTAATGACAATAGAGAAAGATAAATAAATGTGTTGAGCACAGTTATCTATTAGAATTTATATTCATTCCAAAGAATTAAGGATCAAATTAGATAATGTATGCGCATCTCCAAATGCACTGCCTAGCACACCATAATTACTCAATAAATGACCGACACATTGCATTGAGAGTTAGTAAATGGTTGAAAGTTTCACTGTTAAAAGACAGGGCATTAGTAAAACTCCATATCTGTGTGGTCGTAAAATGTGAGATACTTGGGAATCATGGTCATCAGCATATTTAATTGGAGCATTAAATATAATATAATACATAATTTAGCTGATTTGGCAATACAGCTTAGCATTTGGTCACGGAGTTATTTGAATGGCAAATAAGAAGTGCTTTAGTATAAAGAAGTTTTGTACACTGCACACACATACATGACATATATATACATTTACATATACGTGTATATATATATATATATATCTTTTGCCATTTTCCCTTAGCTTGATAGCTTTTACAAAGTAGCTTCGATCAATCTCTAACCAGAATTGTCATCAGTGAATAATGCCATGAGAGTCTTATTAAACATATCCTGCACAAGTATATCCGGAGCAAAGATAAAGTGTCGACAGGATGATGGAGTTTAGCCTGCAAAATTGATTATTTTACTTCCCAACTCTCTAGCTTTTAATTGAAATGGATAGATTTGATGGAGCACCCTTGGCCTTGGCCACAGTGTCTGGCAGAGCCTGAAAACTGACACCCTGACTTCTGAAGGCACTGAGCCAGAGGTTTCCATAGGTCAATTCTCCCTCGTCACTCCATCCCATAGCAGAGGATGGGATCAATGGGAAATTGGCCAGGTCACCACTCTGACGCCTTCCATCCCCAGTGCAAGAAAATGGAGCTTACGTTATCCCAACAGCAGGGAACAAAATTAGATTTTAGTGGTCACTAAAATGTTCCACCACCCATCAAAATCACCCTCACTGGGGCTGGAGGAGGGAAATAAAAGTATTCTCGCAGGAAAAAAAGTCTTGGAATTGTTCTTCCAAGATAATTAACAGATTTCGCTCCCGCTAAATTGGAAACTGGGCAGTGGGTGAGTGGTCCTAACACAGTTTGTTTAAGTTTGGTGCCACATTTTTTACAATGATAATCTTTGGAAGCACCAAGCGAATGACGCAGACTAGGCTGAGGAAATGTGTGGTATAGATTAAAAAATTCAGAGGTTGAAAAGGCCATTGGTTCTATGGAAAGGTATGGGATGTACCAGAGAACAAAATAGCTAACTGAACAGGTCCCATCTGCTTGAAAAAACAACTTAATGATTTCAGAAGTCTTATCAGCGTGCAACTTCCTTATGAGTTTCCTTGGTGCACTTGTTCAGGAATATCAACTTAGCCTGGCTTGACCTTTGAAGCAAGAACATGTCGGCAGCAGGGTTAGCCCAGTTGATACACTTGCGTAGTAGACAAAAGAACTGTACTCCTCTTATTACTAAAGCCTTATTAGAAGTTTATTGAGGAGAAATAAGACTTAGAGGAAAATATGAGTGTGTGTGCATACATTTATACACATAGGAATAATTACATTCTGGTAAGTATCACTCAGGCACCATTATCATTCAATTGTATACTATATTCTTAGCATTATTGGAAAAACAAATCAAATATGCAAAAAAAGCCCAGTGTTTTGGGATAGATTACTCTTGTCACCTCTTTAGTTAGTCAATTATCTGTTCTTAGAGGGCTTTTAAGATTGTTAATAGATGAATACTACCAGTTGCTTTCTTCAAAACTTTATGTGCAAAATTTTTTTATCACTTTATTTACAGTGACAAAAACATGAGAATGTGGTTGCAATATATATCTCCAAATATAGTAGAACAATTATTAAATCACAGGGCATTTAATAGATGAAATGTTAGATAGCCATTATAATTTTACATATGAAGACTTTCTGATGCTGTGGGGAAATGTTTATAATATAAGGTAAATTCGTATGAAGAACTGCATATATCCCCACACACAATATACGCCAGATACTTATTTGCATTTTTACATGAAGGGAACACAAAAGAGCCACATAAAAGTTAATGTTTTCCCAAAAGTTTAGTAGTAGTTATTTCCAAGCTGAGGAATTGTGAGTATCTTCTTCATATACTTTATTATTTTAAAATGGCTATGCATTGAATTTTAAAATAAAAGAAAATGAGAGTCATTTAAAAAAAAAAAACTTTGTAGAAGATAAAGAATGCTATAAAGTGTCTTAGTTGTCAAAATCACTGACGTTTTTTCCTAAACCGTAGGAGATCATTGCTATTATCCCAGCATCCACTGAGAGAGAATCCAGATTCCTCAGAGGGTGAAATAACTTGCTAGGGTACAACAGTGACTTAGTAATGAAGTCAGTTCTGGACTCTACCCAGGAACACTGAAAGCTGCTGTGAATGGTTTGGGGTCTTCCACTTCTGTCATTCAACTGGCTGCTTTATGTTTTGTGACTTGTGGCTCAACAGCCATTGTAAATAACTGCTTCCCTCTCCATGAGAGGCTTTTATTGGAAGCATTAAGAACCCTACTGGTATAGCTGACTTCATGACATTTTCCAAAGTCACAAGGAATACGACATGACATTTTACAGGGTTGTGATTTTGCAAACATGTCTATAAAACATTATTAAAGTTTCTTATTAAACTAGACTAATTTGACTGGGACAACTGGTGGTTTGGAAAGTTTGTTCTTGCATCACAACTAGGTCCTCTGGTGACTGATTCATGCCTTTATCCTCTGACGAGCCTTTGCCATACCATGGGGCCACTCTGCTTTAGAAGCCAATTCCTTTCAACTTCTCATTACATTTGAGGAAAGACACTTACTTGTGCCAAGACATATTTTTAATTAAAGGGAAAAAATGGGAGGGATAAATTTATTCAAATCTAGAAAGCCCTTTAAAAATTTAAAAATTTACCCAAACGGATTTACTAGTAATGAGACTCAATTAACTATAGATGAAGCATTGATGACATTATATGAACGTATAGCAAGGTGTTTATCAAAATGTGCCCTGACTAGTGTTAAAAATGTATTACACAAAGAAAAATATGTGGCCAAATGCGTTGGAGAACTACTAGGGTAAGCAAAGTTATACACATTTATTTACTGCAGGATTTGTCAGGATTCTTTTTTTTTTTTAACTTTTATGCTCAGGGGTACCTATGAAGGTTTGTTATATAGGTAAACTCATGTCACGGGGGTGTGATGTACAAATAATTTTGCTATCCAGGTACTAAGCCTAGTACTCAATAGTTATTTTCTTTTTGGATTGTTTATTTATTTATTTATTTATTTATTTATTTATTTATTTATTTATGGTCTTCCAGGAGGAGTCCAGTGCCCTGTAATGGCAGTTGACATCTTTACTGTAAATTTTGTCTTTCTTCTTCTGGAAGCCAATCCTGTCTCCTGATCCTAGGAGTGAGCACATGACCATGCCTGGTCAATCACAGAGTCCATATAATTTCTTCAACAGTAATTGGTCCAATGGCCAGGCATATGAATCATAGAGGCCAATCAGAGCCTTCCCTGGAATTCTACAGAAATGATGAGAGAAGAAACATTCCATTTCCTTCACCCCCACCCTCTCCAATCCCTTTTCTTGCTATATTTTTTTCTCTTAGCATTTGATATCATCCTGCACACTATGTATGATTTTATTTATTTTGTTTTTTTGTCCATCTTAACATGTAAGCTTCATGAGGGCAGGTGTTTCTGTCTATTCTGTTCACTCATGTATTCAGTAGGTGGCACATAGTAGGGGCCCAATAAATATTTGTTGCTGAATCTTGACTATATCAATAAGTATGCATAGAGTGTACTGTTTCTCAATTTATTTAAAAATAAAACACCTTATCTTCAAGGCATTTGGAGATATTAGTTCTTTGTGAAAATCTTTGTGAAACACTGTATGTATAAGAGTCCTAATAAAGTGTCTGAGTAAACATGGGTACTTTACAAATGAGGAAAATAAGACATTCATAGGTTAATAATTGACCTAAAAGTCCACACTGCACTTCAAATTTTTGCATTTGAGATTTCCGCTCTTCCACATTGATTATGCCACCACATAAAGAATGCACATTACATGCCAGACTCAATGATGGGTCTGTCTTCTCTGGCACACTGTCTAACTAAAACATCAATGTGCCCAGATGGGTCAGGATGGAATCCCCCTTTTGTCCACAAAACTGAGGATATGACATCTCCAAGGCTGCACTGCCGCATGCTCAGGCTATTCCCCAGTTTGCATTTCTAATGCAGAGCAAATACTGCCTCCAACCTCCATGCCACCTCTTCACTTTTGGAAAGATCTGAATTTCCCCCGAAGTTATAAAACTTTTATAACTAATAAACCAAAAACATGTCCTGAAAGTCTATGTCAAGCTGATGTTACAGGCTGCACTTTCAACATCCATTCAACCAATATTTCTTGAGAACTTTCTAGGTGTCAGGTAATACATTAGGCACAGGGGCCGCAAAACGGACATGGTGTCTTTGATGCAAAGTGTAAACTCCAGCAGAGGAGACAAAGAAAAACACACTAAATAAGTACAATATGAACTTTGATGATTGTGATGTTATAAAGAGAAAAACACAATAGAAGATTTCTAAGGAGCTAGTTTCAGATGGGCATCTCTGAGGAGCTTTGCTGTTCTGCTCATCAAAGATAGGTAGATGCAGGGATGCAATGCTCAAAAAGAGAAAGAAACTTCAACCACGCTAAACCAGCCCTTTAGCCTTTGGGAAACTGATACTAAGATTGATTCTAGAGTTGAATTTTTTTCCTTTTTTCATTAAATAACTAGGTAGCATCAAGGAGTCCCCCAAAAGGACCGGGCCTTACCACCAAACAGATTTTATGCTGAACTGAACCTCAGATTTTGATGGGAAGTGCTGTGTTGGAGGTGAATGCCAAGTGCTTTATGCATGTAATAGCACTGTTCTTCATTATCCATTATTTATCAGCCTGGGGAGACTGGAGGAGAGAGAGCAAGACCCCTTAGCTTAATGTGAAGTCTTTATCTTTCAGCTTTTTGAGCTCAAATATGCCAACAGAAGCTGCTGAATTGCCGTCAGTGAGCACACACATCAATGGCCTGCCAGCTCGCAGCCTGAAATGCTCAGGGCCTCAGAGATGAAGCCACAGGAAATTCAATCAGGTTCTTAGGGGAGTTGATGTTGGCAGATATTTTAATTGTAGAGCCATGGGAACAGGTGAGTGGTGGGCTTTAGGACAAACATTCTTCCTCTGAAGTATTTTAGTCCTTTATTCGCAAAACAGAGGTTCTCAACTTTGGCTGCACATTGGTGTCACCTGGAGAGTTAACAAACAAACAATAAAAAAATCTGATGCCTGAGTCCCACTCCTAGAGAATATGCTTTGTTTGATCTGGGATTGGGATTTTTCAAAGCCACCCAGGTGATCCTAATGTGCCATCAGTGCTAAGAAGCACCTCTATAGGTGTAGGCATTACAGTGAGGGGCAACTTTGATGTGTGGAGACCTTGCCTTGCCAGCCTCCACAAAAGATGAATCAATCAATAGGCAGATTTTATTTCACGTGTTCTCATTCCACCATTTTGATAATTTAGTCTCCCTGGTCAATTTACCAATGTTTAAATCACAGAAATGATAAGGTTTCCAGTTATTTACTTAACAGGTGGGCTTTCTTAGTTGTTTGTTCTAAGGAGGAAAGATGCTACACCAGTTTAAGAAGGAGGTCATGTAGCCATTGTGTGTCTAACCTGGGTGTTCTCCAGAAGGGTAGAAGAGATGGGAGCCCTGGGGGAAATGATAAGAACAGAAGGATATTAATCCACGATGAATGAAAAGAAACCATCCGTGCAGTAGTTCACAAAACTGTTCAACAAGATTGTTTTTTCAACTGTATACCCTATAAATTTGATGTTGAAATACTTTTCTCACAACACGAATGTATTTTCCCACCAAATTATTTAATTATGGGCCTTTCTATCTGCTACATAGAGTTTCTTTGCAGAAGGATATCATCACTGATATAATTCCAACCCAAAGCAAAGAAACTCAACTTTGAGTGTGTTCTCGAACAGGTATTAGCCTGAGTGATGACTTCTGCCAAGCTTTTCAAAAAGTGAAAAGTGGAGGATAGACACATAGGCATATTCAGAGACCCCTAGGTCCCCAGAAAGAAAGAAGGTAGCCAACAGATATTAATCACCTATCACAGGCCAGGCACTTTGTTAAAAGATAGGTAACACCATCCTCATTTCATGGGTCAGGAAATTTGGCCTCTGAGAGATCAAGTTATTGGCTCACCAGTCCCAAGGCAGTGAATGGAGCAGGGATTCAAATTGAGTTCTCTATCTTTCTGTGCTGTTTCTTCTCTTCCATGCTAACCCCTGTGGGAACTTCTGAATTTAGACTTTCATCAGCAAGAGAGGCTCCTTCTTGGCCCCCAAGGAAGCCACTTTTATTGGGTCTCTGAGATTTCCTCCACCTATCTCTGAGAATGATAGCCTGAGATTATAGTCCCAATTAGGAAGCTTTTCTTGCTTCAGCTCTGAATGCTTTCGAGTGTGTTGGTCAGGGGAGGAGCTCTGACTTCAGATTGTCTAGGATGTAATATGGCTCCCTAATTCACCAGCTGTGCTGCCCCTGGCCACTCACTCACCCCTCTGAGCCTCAGTTTCTACCATCTGTGAAGTGGAACAATAATAGTACCTATTAAATAAGGTTTTCATGAGGATTAAGAGATAATCAAGTTGAACACTCAGCACAGCATGTAGTAAATGACCAGTAGATATCAACCACACCCTTACCACAATCCCCCTCCACCAGGGCCTGGGTCTCCACTTTTCCTCATACCGGCAGGCAGAGAAACCAATCATTGGTCCCTCTGAGCTTCCCTTGATTCGAAGACTTAGCCTGAGTAGTGCACTGCCTCCATCACTGCTGTTTCAGCTCCTGCCCTCCTTCTGCGTATTGATCCCATCACCTTGCCTCCTCAGCCTCCATTCATATGGAGGCAATGCAATTGCTTATTTCAGAATGAGAGTGAAGCAAACTGATTTCTCCGCTTTGAAGAATAGCTGAAAACCCCTCAATTTTATGCGGTGTTAATCAGGCCTGAAAGAAGTGACAGAAAACCAATAGCCAGGCTTGGAAATCTGCTAGAAAAACACACCAGGAAGGCTCATTGGTTTCCTGGGCATAAGTGAGAGCCAAGAGGTTTCTGGAGAGCTTCAGAAACTGCAGCTTTGATTCCTGCCCAAGCTGGAGCTGGGTAGAATGGAACAAGGTCCCAGCTCAGACCCCCACTGTCTCTGCCTTGTTGTTGAAGAGGACAGCTGGCTTAGCTCAGAGGTGACTGAAGTCCATGTCCTGTCCCTTCGAATGACTTTTCTAGAACCTATGCCTACACACATCGACATGCCCTGGGCTTGAACACACAGGTCCAACTTGTGTCTCAGCATAGTGATGCTTCAAAGAATGCCACAGTTGTTAAATTCTAATTAAGACACCAAAAACCCAAATCAAGGTCACAATGTCTACTCTTTCGACGACAAGTTCTATATAACAGGAATATCTGCACTGACCTTTCCATGTGTAAAACACATCACTGTATACTGTCTCATAAATGGAAATAGCAGTGATGAGAAGGAAGTGTCCTTACTCAGATAAATATGTCCCAGTTATTTATATTTGATTTGATTTATAAAATAAGAGTAGCAATTTCTATTTCACAGAAATATTGTAATGATTAAATGGGGACTTTTTTTCTAATATGTAGTAGCTATTAAATTATATGTCCAACAGAATCTGAGCCCAAGGAAACCAACCTTCATCAAAATCTCACATTCCAGTAGTGGCAAGACTCAGTCTTGAAGGCAAGCCTTCAGAGATCTGCTTACCTTAGTCAATGACTGAAACTCCTGTTAGGATTTTGCAGGGCCAATTTGTGTGTTATTCCTACAAGGCAGCAGGGGCAGGAGGGAAAGAGATGCCCGTCAGAAGCCTTGGAAAGAAAAGTCTCAGGTGTCAGCATGTCCAGGTTTGAAACAGGTTGCATTTGGCACAAACTATGTGAACTTGAACAATTCACTTTTTTCTGAGCCTCAGTTTCCAAATATATAAAGTTTCCCAGTAATATTTGTCTTGCAGGATTTTTGCAATGTTTAAGTGCAACAATATGTGTAAAGACACTCTCAGTACTGGGCACACGTAGAACAACAGTGTGACCAAGTGGAGAGTTCAGAGAAACGATGAGAAATGTTAGGTGGAGCAGAATGGAAGTGTACACATGTGACCTCCCCTCAAGCAGAGAAGAGAAAGGGATAGTCCAAAGCCATGCCACTCGGTATGCGCAAGTCTAAGTCTTCATCAGTTGCACAGATGGAGCCCTACTGTCAACTAGAGAGGACATCAAAGGGGAGGCAAGTTGTTCCTTAGTTGGCCCAGACCACACAGCTGCAAGACCCATGGTGATCTGACCTCTAGAGGAAAATGCAGTCTTAGTACTCCAGGAAGAACCTCAGTTTCACTGTCTATAAGGTAAGGGCAATCTCTATCCCTCTTGCAAGAGTTGAAACAGATAACTCATGTAGAGTGAACCAGGCTGACCTCAGTAGTAGTCTAGCACATAGTCAATAAAAATATATATATTTTAACCTACTTTGGATAGGTCCTGTCCTTACTGGAGGTAGGTATAAAACAGGCTCTTCCTAGTGTCAGCTAAGGCTTAAGTTCCAGCTCTGTTTCTTACCAGGCATATAGCCTTGGGTGAGTCATTATATCTCCATAAGCTTCCAATTTCTTATTTCTAAAATGGGATTAACAAAAACAACAACCATATATCAACAACCATATACATATATATATATATATAAACATGGGGATGTTGGGAGCCTTAGGAAATACCTCAAATTATTTAGCACAATAAATATTAGCATTTACAATGCTACAGATCCTTAAAATACCATATTATATCTAATGTAACTATGGCTAATATGTTATTATTAGGTATAATGCATAAGGAATACAGTAGCTGTTAGTTTTGTTTCTGACAGTTTGAAACAAGAGGCTTTGAAGTTGTCTTTCATTAACCAGACAGTATGCTTACTCAGAGAATTCCAGCCCCAATAACCAAAATGTAGAAGCAGGAGGAATCTCTTGAGACACCCAGAAAAGGAGATAAAGACAGATACCTGGAGCCCATTGGATGTCAAAGAGAATTGGGTAAAAACCTGGAGGGCAGTTGCTGTGTCTGTTAAATTCCTGCAATCAAATAATGATAACCTATTGAGGATGGAAGCCAAAGGAATTTTCCATAATTCTAGTACCAGATGGGATTTGGACACACATCTAGTATGGGATTTGGACACACACCTATTTTATTATGTCTAGTATCACAAAATTAAAATGGGAGCATAGATGCCACATTCTCAAGGATCGTGAGGATCTCTGTCATCTGGCTGCAGGGCCTGGTATGTAGCAAGCTCCTGGGCCACAGGAAATCCTTCAGCAGCTTCAGAGAGTTCAAGGCTCCTCTGAGCTCACTGAGCAGGACAAGGTTTTGTGAGCATCTATAGAGCCACAGCAGAGTCTTAACTCTCATCTATCTCCAGGGTAAACATATGTAATTGGCCCTCTTTCACCTCCATACAGACAAGAATCAGTCCTCTGTGCCCACTTTCGCTTGAGATTCAAAATACTTTTTCCTGTTTCAAAGAATCATAGGTGTTGAGAGATAGTCTGCCTTAACCTTCTTGATTCACAGAGAATAACATTTTTCCAAAGCTTCATAGTGTCCCAAGCCATTGGCATAAATACCTCATATGTTCCTGATATGGATCCTAGACGACAATTATCAGTATTTGGTTAGAGGATAGAGTTTGGACAATGGAGACAGACTGATGTGTGTCCAAATCCTGGTGCTTCCACTTTCAAGATGGATTAATTCAACTTCTCATGCCTTAGTTTCCCTGTCACTACCCTAGGCACTGGGTATATAATGGAGCATGAAATGGACATGGCTTCTTCCTGCATGAAGCTTAAAGTCTAGCCAGGACAGATGAGCCATAAATAAGTAAACAAATGTATAAACCTAGAGTTATAAATAAATGAAGTACTCAAATGATAATAAGTAGATTGCTATGATTTAGATTAAGGGAGTAGATAATCTATTCTACTAAGATCTCCCTGCATGAGTGGCAATATTGAAACTGAGACTTGAAGAGGGAAATAGAGCCTGCTAGAGAAATGCTGGAGGATGCTAGCTGGCCTGCCAGTCTGGAGGGGAGAATGACCCTACATAGGATACATCTGCCAGCCCCTAGCACCCCTCCTGACACAAAGTTCTGCTCAATAATCTGAATAATAATAACTGAATCTGAAATTTACTTTCCAATCAATCAAGCTTAGACTCAGAATTGACTCTGAGAATTACCCAGGCTTAATAATTCATGGAGGAGGAGGAGAAAAGCTTCCCACCCACTCCTTCTAAAGTCAAATCCCACTGACATCACCACCAGTGTCAGTTGCCTGGGAAAGTGTCACACAGATTGACAAATGTGGAGTCACAAAGCAAAGGAGGTGGGGAGACTGGACCCCACGCAGGTTATCCTGACACCGGGGCTGCAATTCTCCAAGTGCCCTCTCCCAGGGATTGCAATCCCTCAAGGCAACTCATCTTCTTGGATTAGATCCTCCCCATCACTATCCGCACCCCCCAGCACCTTTTTAAAGTAAAATCTTATTTTTATTTCTACTTTTTGTCTATTTCAACCTGAATTTAAGTTGACTAAGTCTAGGCTGTCCTAAAGCCCTCTGAGCTGGGCTTCATTCAGGAGTGGGGCCTGGGAGAAGAAACTGCTCCAGTGCAGAATCAGAGACCCTTCGGAGTGCTGGGTCTGGGGTCTTGGAAATCCGGTGGTGGTGTCAGGGGTGGCTATGGTGTAGATGTCTGGGTGCTGAGCACAATGCTGACTCAACCAGAAAGAAGTTGCTGCTGGAATGAATTATGTGTCTGTGATTTCGCAGAGGCGCCATAAACCAAACAACACCCAATGGTGTTATGGAGTCCCTTTAAATTTATAGCCTGCTCCCTGCAGAGTGGTCTACCAGATTAGGATGCAGGAAAGGAGAGAGAGTGAGTGTGTGCGTTTTGAGAGCAGAGAGACAACGAGACACGGCAGAATTGTTAGAAACATGAGGAACCACAGAGAAAAGAGGTGCAGTGACAAAAAGAAAAATTACAGTGAGCAAGGGAAAGAGTGGGATAGAGGAAAAGATTGAAAAATAGAAATAAGTCTAAAACACAGACAAAAATAGCCAGACAAAATGATGAAGTCAGAGAAAGTGAGTAAGACATTAAAGGAGACAGACAGAAAGAGAAAGAAAATAGATAGATGGGAAAACATTCCTGAAAAATTCAGTTAAAGAAAAGGAGAAAAGCTGAGAGAGAGGGAAATGGAGAGAAAAGAGGTGGAGAAAAGCAAAGAGGAAACAGAACAGGAGAAAAAAAAGGAAATGTAGAGAAAAGAGGTGACGAAAAGCAACGAGGAAAGAGAACAGGAGAAGAAAGACAGAAAAAAGACTACAGCCTAGAGAGAGAAGGAGAAACAGAGTCAGCAACAGAGAAACACAATTACAGAGCTACAAACATAGAGACTGAGGTACAGACAGGAAGGCTGCGCAAGAGACAATGAAGCAAAGACACCCAGATAGACAGAGGAAGCTGCAAGGAGGAACAGGCATCTATAGGGAGAGAGATACACACCGAGAGACACCAGAGACAGAAAGACCCCGGAAGATGCCACAGCAACTGCAGAAACCAGTGCTGACAACGTGTTTTTGGGGTGTGCAGCTGCTGGGACCCTGAGTTGGTCCCGGCTTCTGCTCTGGCTGGAAATGGCCCATGTGGGTTCGCAATAACAGGATTCCTTTAATGAAAAAACTCCAACTCATAAATGGTATCTGCTAAAAGAGTCTCTTTTGCTTTCTTGGAAATGGAAGTGGGAGTTACTTGATATTGCTTTTCTGAGAAACAGGTATATGTGTCAAAAAATTGCCCTTTCCAGCATCTAAAAGAAAACTCCAGCCATTTTCTACCTCAGATGATTTTTTTTTCCTTTTATTATTACAACTCGCTACTCTGAGTGGATGTGTTTTGAATGTCTGTAGCAATTCTTTTCCCATTAGATTTTTGGATAACACTTACTGCAAGGGAAATGCAATTTTTTGCCCTGTGAATTGTCTATGTCCTCATCAAAATATGTCTTTAACAACATCCTAGGAGGTGATTTTCAAAAGAACTTTCCAGTGTGAAGATTTTTAAAAATCCCCTCCTCTGTCTCTCCAGTTATCAGTTAAAAAAAATAAAAATAAAAAACAATCCCCTCCTAAACTCTCTGCAGTCCCTAGAAGGGGAAAGTAACACTGACTTGGGAGCATTTAGCTCATATGATTTTATGTTTTCTTTAATATACACAATACATATTTACCACTTATTACATTTTAGTCCTGTGCCAGGCACTTTGCAGAAAGTATCAAATTTAATCTTTCCTGCAATATTGGCAGAGGTATTATTGTCCCCATTTCACAGAGAAGGAGACTGTGGTTCAAAAAGGATAAGTAACTAGCTGGAGGCCATGGTGTTAACAATGACATCTCTAACATATGCAATAGTAATATGCCACACATGTATGCAATATTGCAATATTAGATACTATTGCAATATATGCAATATATTGCATATCTAATATATGCAGTATTATTACTATTGCATATTATTATTACTATTGCATATATTAGAGATGTCATTATTATTAGCCCTGTGGCCTCTGGCTAGTTACTTATCCTTTTTGAACCTCAGTCTCCTTTTGACCCAAAAGACTTCTTGTCAGCACTGGTTTCTGCAGTGACTGTGGGGTCATCTGGGGTCTCCCTCTGTCTCTGGTGTCTCTTAGTGTGTATTTCTCTCCCTGTAGCTGCCTGTTCCTCCTTGCAGCTTCCTGTGTCTCTTTATCTGGGTACCTTTCCTTCTTTGTCTCTTGCTCAGCCTTCTTGTCTGTACCTCAGTTTCTGTGTTTGTGACTCTGTAATTGTGTTTCTCCGTTACTGACTCTGTTTCTCTGTCCCTCTCTGAGGTGTAGTCTTTTTTCTTTCTTTTTTCTATGTCATCTCATGGGCATCTCATAATCTTTTGTGATGAGCATTAGGATACCCATTTCATAGATGAAAGCTCTGAGACTCAGATAATTGAGGTAAATAGCCCAAGACCACGTAACAAAAAAATGGCAGGTCAAAAACTCACACCATGGCTTTGTAATTCCAAAGCCTGTGTTCTCAGTCAGAATGGTTGTTGTCTCTCATTGCTTTTGCCAGAAATCACAAACATCTCTCAAAGATTTGAGCTCAAGGAAGGCAAGGGTGCATTTTCGTGACTAGTATTTTTCCCCCAAGGAATGTGAGTTCCATAAGAGCAGGTAGCTGTGTCCCCAGCACCAATAACAATGTTTGGCAGTTGTAAAGGATCAATACATAGGTGCTGAATAAATGAATCTCTGATCCCAGCACCTGTTGTCTTTCTTGGCACGTGATTGGTGCCTCCTTGTCTGATAGCCTGCCACCCTTCAGCAGAACTGTACTGCTCTGAAGCTCAGTGGTCCTCAGTGTGCTGACTTTCGTAATATTTTTGCTGCTCAAAGAAAACAAAGAATTTCAAAGTACAGCACATTTGCCCTAAGGATGCAAATCAAATGCCTTTATGGAACAATGGCCAAAAACAGGGGCTCTTATTAAAACCCTCACTTGGGAAACTCATGATTTGAAAAAAAAAGAAAAAATGGCCCCTTGCTTGGTCATCTATTCCTTTGGCCTGCTCAGACTTTGGCCTCATTTTTAACTTTCAAATTGTAAAAAAGGACTTTGGTTCACGTTCACCACTACACAAAGGAGGCAGTGACACAGTCAGTTGTTGCTTTCATTAGCAGGCTGCTCTGATCAGGCTAGCTTCACACCCTGACCTTGTTCTGACTTTAATTTGCTGGGCAAAAGCAAATCTAATTTAATTACATGGGGGCTTTTGCAAGCTGGCACCTAAGAACTTTATGGTGAATTTTGGTTTGTATTAAATAAAAAACACGAGCCCGGAAATAAAGACAGGGTAAAGAAGGGAACTCTTTGAGCCACAAGTGCTTTCTCCTTAGTGTCTAATTACGAGAGTAATCTATGCTCTTTCTGGATGCCAGATTCTAATTGTTCTCTATTTATAATAAAATATAAATTCAGTTAGGGCTAGAGTTATTGATTAATATTTCCACAAAATAGTGGATCTTGGATATATGCCCTTCTAGATAAGAGGTCCCTATAGACATGTCATTATTACTTCCTCCTCCAGCTGCTTTTGCCATGTTGGTTAATGGTGAATCAGCCAATGGCTTGATCCAGCCATCAACCTTGGAGTCATTCTTGACTCTTCCCTTTCTCATACATTGCCCAATGTAGAAGGCCATGAACTGTATCCATTTCCCACTTGAGTTTCCTTGGATGCCATTTATTTCTCTCCTTTCTTACCGCCTTAGCCCTATCCTGTCTCTCAGGGAAAACTGACATAGCCTCCCACCTGGGCATCTATTGTATTACTCTCTAATAAAGATCCATTGAGAACAGGATTCTTCCAACAAACCAGACATCCTGATAGTGTGATGGGAACAATGGTTTAACTACCAGTTAGGAAGAATTTACCCTATGCCGGGCCATTCATTTAGTGTACTGCAAGCATTACCTCATTAAATAGTTGCTTGGTTTTACAGGTAAGAGAACTAAAACCTCGGAGAGGTTGTATAAATGCCCTAACATCAATGAGCTGGTACGCAGTAGTAACAAGATTCAGTCTGGTCAGGCATCCTGTACCCTTGGCCACTCTCTTATTCTGCCTCATCAAGCCTTTAAGTTAAATCAGCCGTGTCTAGAAGCCCAGTTCCAAAATTAACTGACCCTATGAACCAATGTGAGCAATTTTAGATTCTGAGCCTCAGTTTTCTCATTTATAAGATTAGCATTATAATATTTATTTTGGGAATTATTTGCTAGGATTAAATGAGCTAATGGCTATAAAATCCATAGCAATGGATCATGCATGTGCATAAAAAAAAAAAAAAATGGAAATTCTTTACTTCTCCCCTAAACATAAGATTTGAATGCAGCTTCCTCAGAACAGGAAAGATCATTTCTTGGTGTATGCATGTATTACACATTTTCACATACATACGAGAAGTTTCTAGGGTGGAATACTGTATTCGTCAAAGGAAATTGGGATTCAAAACAACATTGCTTGACTTTTTGCTCTTGCCCAAACCCCCCTGAACCCCTTCACAAAATATGGCCTTTCTACATTAAAAAGAAACATCACCAACAAAAGCAATCTATGAAAAAATATCTCTATCATCTTTCTGATCATTGCATTTATCCTAATGCCTTTGCTCAAATTTTTCTGCCTACTGCCTACAATGCAAGGTAACCAGCCCTCTTTGTTCTAACACCGCATCTAGATATTGGGGTTTCTTATGGGCAATTTGAAGATGGCAAATGATGATGGAATGTTCAATCACACACTGAACTGCCCTCCTGGAGTGAAATATACCACAAAATGCTTAACTGTTTCCCCGCTGGTGTTTACTGGGGAAGCATTATTATCTCAGGTATGGAACAAGCAACAGAAGGCAGGCTGCAAAGACTAAGGTTTCCTGCTGCCTCAGGGAGCAGTGGGATCAGTTTACCTTTTGAAGGATTGTTTTGTGCATCAATTAACAGGGTCATCATAAACCCTTCAACACAGAGCAATCAGCCAGCTGTTGTAGTGGAAAGAAAGGTGAGTATAATACAGAGTCCTGGCTCACCTGGACTAGGCCCAGCTCTCCCTTCAGAATATTGGAATCAAGTGTTGGGGGGAAAATGGAGGAAGGTTCAGATATGCCCCCTGTTGCCTTGCAGCATCCTTGGCAAGGGAGTATAATTTCAGGCACCCTGCATACCACCAGCAGCCAAGACACTTTGAACCTTTAACTGTGATCTTTCTGGCCTTGCATCTATTTCCCCCAAATCTCCCATCTGTTCATTTGTGAACCCCTCGTTCTGTTTCTCCTCCCTGAAGATGACCTTCAGGGGTACCTTTGAAGTTGAAAGGGCTGTTTCAACATTTGCTGTACACATGTGTTCACTTGTTATTTATTTGTTTGTTGATTCATTTATTTACAGCAAAGTTTTACTCTTGCAGTGTGTTGTCCAGACTGGGGAAGGGCCATCACCAGGGCAGAATCCATTAGAGTTTCTAATGTTGAAGATCACCTGTGAATAGTCAGATAGCAACAAAGGGGACATAATTTTTTAATAATCTCAGTCCTCTTAGGAATGAGTCATCGGGTCAGCGCCACCCTTCCCCAAGAGGTTGATGGGCCCAGGAAAGAGTGGGGAGCCAGGACTCCTATATGTGATGAACACTGTCCTTGGTGCTAGACACACAATGATGAGTCCATCAATATCCCATCTTCAAACAGGTCAATCCAACAAACACTACTCAGAGCTGTCTGGAAGGAGGAAAAAGAGACTAGAACCTTGAGGACACTCGCCACATTTACCTTTCCATATCAAATCAACATTTGAACATGGAAGGAGAGCAAAGGACATCCCAGAATTTGAGAGATGAGGTCGTGGGAAGTAGCAAAGCCACAGCATGAAGGAATTGAGTAGAGGCCAAGCAAGATGCTTCAGTCCAGAGCAGCTGGTTATTCCCCTTAACGTGAGAAAGATAAGGCAGCCAGGTGTAGGGAAATCTTGGAAAATCAGGATGGGTGAGAGAACATGAACACAGAACACAAGGAGACCCCTTGAAACAGGAAAAAGGAAGTCAGAAAAGGACCTGATGGAGGAAAATAAGGTTCCAAACAGGAGTTCATTCTCTGCTAGTAAACATGACCTTGTCTTCATCTGAATCTGAATAAAGTGGAGAGGAAGTAAGTGAACTCCTCCATTGCTTTATTTAGAGTCGGACTGGGTTTAATATCTGAAGCAGTTGAGAGGAGACTAATCACCATTACTATTCAAAGCAACCTCATTCATAGTGGCCTGTGATGCATGGTTTTCTCAGGCTTTATCAGGTCATTCTGCCACGCAGGGGGTCCAGTGCAGGGTCTGTAGCAAGTGACAAGGCAGGTAATAGTGCCATAATTTCAGACAATTGGGAATCAGACCCCAGGGAGAAAGTTGGCTTTGATATTCAGATCCAGATACCTCGGCTCTCTGTAAGAGAATAAGATTTAGCAGAGGTGTAAATAGAAATAGAAATGCTAAAGAGGAAAACTGAGGCAGAAGTCCAGAAATGGTGTCAGCTCTCATGCACACGTATGTTTATTGTGGCATTATTTACAATAGCAAAGACTTGGAACCAACCCAAATGTCCAACAATGATAGACTGGATTAAGAAAATGTGGCACATATACACCATGGAATACTATGCAGCCATAAAAAATGATGAGTTCATGTCCTTTGTAGGGACATGGATGAAATTGGAAATCATCATTCTCAGTAAACTATCGCAAGAACAAAAAACCAAACACCGCATATTCTCACTCATAGGTGGGAATTGAACAATGAGAACACATGGACACAGGAAGGGGAACATCACACTTCGGGGACTGTTGTGGGGTGGGGGGAGGGGGGAGGGATAGCATTGGGAGATATACCTAATGCTAGATGACGAGTTAGTGGGTGCAGCACACCAGCATGGCACATGTATACATATGTAACTTACCTGCACATTGCGCACATGTACCATAAAACCTAAAGTATAATAATAATAATAATAATAATAATAATAAAAAGAAGTCCAGAAATGGTGTCAGCTCTGAGGAGCAAGGAGAAGACGAGAGTGGATTTGATGCCCAGAGTTTTCCCAAAGCCCTGGAAGGCTGGGGCCTATGGCAATAAGACACCTACTTTTGTGGCTGTGACAGACAAAATGTCTGGTCAGGATTATCTCGGGGGAGAGCAAATTGAGGCTTCAGGTCAACATCACCAGTAGTGGCAGCTGAGGGGATTCAGCATGGGCATAGTAGGGGGGCAGAACAGCCTAAGAGGCTAAAATCATAACTCCCTGGCATTCCAATGTTGCAATAAATGAAAGGATTGCAGAAGGCCAGAGAGATGACTGTGGGAGAAAGAATAAATACAGACTTTGAAGTCCATCGGACCTGGATTTTATTTCTATCTCTGATAATGATGATGACGATGGTGATGAAAATGATGGTAGTGATACTGATGATGATGATGTTGATGAGTACATTGAGGGTAAGTGAGATAATGAATAACACATCCTTTGAGCATGGTGAGCAATCAACCCAGGTCAGTTCTTATTGCTAAGAAGACATGGAATTTTCCCTGGATCAACCACATTCCTATCTCTTCATATGACAGCTGTTGCCTGACACTTTGGTTCTAAGTCCTAACTTCCTCCAGAATAACCACCACCACCACCAGCACAATAATAGTAATTAAAAAAAAAGAAAGAAAGAAACTAACACATATAGGGTAATTATTATATGTACATCATTCCAAGTGTTTTTAACAATATTGTCTCATTAAATTCTCAAAAACAATCCTATGTGGTTGGTACCATTATTACTATCTCTGTATTACAGGTTTGGAAATTTAAAGATACAGAGAGTCACATTCACTTGTCCAAAGCCACAAATCCAGCTCCTTACAATGTCTAAGGCTTTGTTTCAGAAAGTTTTGTCCTCTAGTTCCCCATCACATTATTTGAAGCCCCGACCAGCCCCTTCGCGTGGCCCAGCGAGCTGCAGGACCCACTTTGATGCCTCTGTTCTCAGAACAGGGTGGGGAGCACTGGTGGGGAATGCGGCATAAATCTCCACCTCATTACCTGAGAGCCTCCACTCCAAGGCCATAACTCCACATCCATCAGGCTGAGGCCTGGGAGTGTTATTAGGGAAAGCACTGGGGATAATTCCTTCCAGGAAAGGGCGTTTTGCTCTGTGATTCATTAAAGACTCCCCCTCTCCAAGCTGCCTCTTGCTGAGGAGCCAGCGGCTCATTTTCACAGCAGTGAGAGAACATTTCTTTGTCCTCCAACAACAGGGGTTCCAATGAAGACTTTTGATTTCCATATCCCCCTGTAAGAGGAAGGCCCAGAAGCAAAATTCTCGTTAAATATTTATTGCCTCCTCCCCACCCCTTTCTCAGCGTGTCAGGCCCCAACAAACCTCCTTAATCACAGGGCAATCAAGCCCTGAAGAGCTGGGCTTCCTGGCTCAGGAGGGGTGTTGGGCACCCAGCAGAGAGGGGTGGAAGCCTCAGTTTCCTCTAGAGTGGGCTGGAATTGCACAGTAGCCACGTGGCCATGAATGGGGCTTGGAATTGAGCAAATGGGAAATTTTGGAGAACAAATTTACTCTCCTATAGCCATCACTCACCAACACCATGTTAATGCACACACCATCTCTTCCTGCCCTCTCAAATGCTTCCCTTCGAGTCAGTTGCTATTGATTTTTTTCTCTGGTTCTGCTTGATCACATCTCTTAAGGAGTTTTCTAGGTTCTAGTTCTTGACTTTCCCAGATGGTCCCACCAGCTGGGAACTCACTGTCCCCCCTACACCTGGTACATTGTGACAAGGACAGAAACAATATCCACAGCCCACAAGAATGTGTTGAAAGCTGCTCTCTAAAGGCATGGAATTGGTGTGCCCATTCTGCCCACACTGGACATCCAAGATCACTGTTCTTGATCTTGGAGATTCACACTTGATTTTAGCTTCTTTTGGGTATGATAATCCATGTATTGGTTGGGTCTTTGACTTATTTGATTCTGACTTCACAACTGGGCCTAACCTCTGGATTCTTTTTATCTCCCACCATTGCAGAGGAGAGGTTTTCTCTGCCAGTATAAGCCTCATAGAACTACTCAGTAGGGCTGTATCTGAAAAGATGTGACAGAAATGAGCCCCACCCCAATGTTGGGATCTGGGAAAAGACCAATTTTTGCTGAAGGGGCTGGAGGCCTGAAGCCATATCTTCAAGGTTGACGTGGGTGGTGAGTAGACCAGGAAGCCTCCCTCCCTTGATTGAGACCTTTGGCACCCAGCAGAGGCTTTCAAAAGTCATTCTAAACTGTTTCTCCCTGACATCCTTGTTTAGGTTTCTTATCAACACTCCTGCAAAGAGTATCTGGAAGGAGCTGCTTAAAGTTGTGAAAACCATGCTCATAGCAATTGTCAGAGGTGATTGAAGGAGTTGAGAGGAAAGAAGAGGCTCAGGCACTAGTCTATTAGTTTCCTTGGAACTCAGGGCTACTGGAGCCCCGGTAATTTGAGAATCAGTTCTCCAGAAGGGCATCGCTAGGAAAAGTTACTTTGGTGTTGAATAAATAGAGTTTGCCTATTCAAATCATCACCTGCAACTCCGCTCACTGTATGTATGTGTTTTTAACCAATCTCAAACATAACTAGGCAAATAAAGGAAGAACCATAGTTACAGCATTTAAGATGTATGACCAGAATTTGCAACACAGGCATTTAAGGCAGCAGCAAGAGAGAATGGAGAATTTTAGTCAGGAACAGCAGCGGAGACTATCCTAAAAGGGCCTCTTTAGTGTGGGTGAGCACTAACTTCAAGCACTAGCTGTGCTATATACCAGTCTGATGAATCACAGCAGACTAGTTATGTAGGCTGGCAAAAGTCTCCCCTAGGGGTTGGTTAATGAGAATCCTGTTGGGCTGCTGGGGCTACCAAATGGTGCTCATACAGACTTAAGAATAGAGGGTTGGAAATTGGTTCCAATTTTTAATAGCTAAATCTTACTTCAATGAGTTGTGATCAGTGGTGACCATATCCTCAAACCAATAAACCAAGAGGTTGTGATAGTTAACTGTGTTTCTGCATCTTCAGAACTCAATGGTGATCTTTTTACCAGTATCACTAAGGATGAAGAAGTGGTAGCCTTTCCAGTTCCCTAAAAAGACTGTTAGACAAAAAGACGAACTCACCCTAGCTCCACCCCTGACTTACTGTGTGCCTTTAAGGAACTCACTTTGCTATTCTGAAACCTGAGTTTCTACCTCTGGAAAATGAGAAGGCTATACTAATGAGTTATCTCAGCCCTTCCAACTCTAACATTCTATCAGTTTGCAACAATGTAAGCTGTGCCTTGTTGATAAGTGCAGTCAGGTTTCCTGTCCTTGGAACATCTACCAATGAGTTATTCTGAGTTACATAACTAATGAGGTTTTCCAGATTACATTGAAAGTTCAAATACCCATTGTCAGCACTCAGTCATGACACCAAAAACCGGGAGGCTACTGAGACTTGAATCCTGTGCTAGAAGCTACTCCGAAAGAACCAGGTTGAAGGGTGTCCCAGAGATGGACCTGGAGTTCTCCAGGAACTGACTCCATTTATAACTGAGTCAACTGCCTGAAAATGCCTGGCTCTTGCCAAAGATATAAGAAACAATGGGCTTTTCCTTTACAAATGTTTCTTTAACTCAAAATATAGGACCCAAAAGTAACCACTCTGAATTGGGCTCTGAGCAATTGAAAGAAATAATATTCTTTTCTTTTTCTTTTTTTTAAGTCAGGGTCTCACTCTGCCACTCAGACAGTGGCAGGATCACAGCTCACTCAACCTCCATCTCCCTGGATCAATCAATCCTCCTGCCTCAGCCTCCCAAGTAGCTGGGACTACAAGTACCCACCACCACGCCTGGCTAATTTTTTTTTTTTTTTTTTTGTATTTTTAGTAGATACGGGGTTTCACCATGTTGCCCAAGCTGGTCTTGAACTCCTTGGCTTAAATGATCTGCCCACTTCAGCCTGCCAAAATTCTGGGATTAGAGGCGTGAACAATTGCACCCAGGATTCTATTTTTTGTTTTGTTTTAAAGAAAACTTTCTGATTATAAAGGGACACTGAAAAAAACCCTCAAATATGGTATTTCCAATTATTTTCTAGATGTGCAGAGTCTTCAACAGTGCATTGGAGATAACACAGAAATAACTAGAAAAGAATTGTACAACTATCAATCTTTCTGTGAAATGGAAGGGAAAGTAGGTATTTAATAAGAGCCTTATACTGCAAGGGAGATTTTGCATCTTAGTGCTTCTCTAAGTTACCTTTGGTCAAGTCAATGTCCCTATCTGGCCTGCAAATCCCAGATGTAAAAAAAAAAAAAAATTGAAATTCAATTCAATGTGTCTTTTTTTTGACAAAGTCTCACTTCATCACCCAGGCTAGAGTGCAGTGGCACAATCTGGCTCACCGCAATCTCCATCTCCCGGGTTCAAGCAATTCATTTGCCTGCCTCAGCCTCTCGAGTAGCTGGGATTACAGGGGTGCACCACCACGCCCAGCTAATTTTTTTTTTTTTGTATTTTTAGTAGAGATTTGGTTTCACCATGTTGGCCAGGCTGGTCTCGAACTCTTGACCTCAAGTAATCTGCCTGCCTTGGCCTCCCAAAGTCCTGGGATTACAGGCGTTAGCCACTGCACCCTGCCCAATGTGTCTCAACAACCTTATTTCCTTTATGTATCTTAGATTATTTAGGGCTCTTTTGACGATGAGTGACAGAAATCCCAACCCAAAATGCTTTAAGAGAAAAATAAATCATAAACTCTTCAGTGAACTGAGGAGTCCAGGCATAGATCTAGGAATGTAGATTCAGGCATAGGTGGTCCTGGGATCAAAGATGATGTCATCAGAGGCCAGGGACTTCCACCCATCTGTTAGTCTTTCCTTAGGGTGTATAGTTTTCTGTTCTAAATCCCATAGGATGGGCAGATAAGCACACAAGGTTCTGAGCTTTCATCTATGAAAAAAGGGTTTCTCACTCTCAACAGTTGGAAAAATACTCTGCAGGCATGAATCTCATTGTCCTGAATTGGGTCATGTGGCCAGTCTCATCCAATCACTGGGTATAGATAAATGGAAATCACCTTAGGCCAATCAGTGTCCTCCCCTGGAGGAGTGGTGAACTCCCTTCAAACCAATGGGCTGAGTGTGGGGAATGACTATTTCCCAAAGAAAATTCTGGGCACTTTTTTTATCAGAAGAAAAGAGAATCATAGTCAGAAGAAACAACAAAGTTTTAACCACTGAAATTCCTGGGAATCTGAAGAAAGTGTACATCTTCCCAGGCAATAAACAAATGTACTAACAAAAAAAACAAAATCAAAAACAAAGGTTACATAAGTAATCAAAAAATCAAGAGACGCCATAAAACTTGCCCATGGATCTCAGTTACTTTTAGAAGATACTTCCTTTAGGAATTGTTCTCAAATCATGCTTGTCCTGCTGAGAACTCACCTGGCTGGAAAAGGCAAATTCTAATGTTCTGTTTGAGCCAAGGTCAGGAAGGAGCCCCTCACATAAACCCATCTAACCGAGGTGCCCTCCAGTCTAGGTTTTCACATATTCCACAGGCATTTCCGCACATTCTGGCATGCATAAAAATAGCTACAGCCCTTTTGGAAGAGAATTTCAATATATGTATCAATAGCGTGAAACTGCCAAAGCCCTTTAACTCAGAAATTCCACTTTGGGGAATGTAGCCTAAGAAAAATCACTAAAAATACAAAACAGCTTTATGCACAAATATGTTAATTGTCCCATCGGTGTAATAAAATGAAAATGTGAATGTTCATCAATAGCCAATGGTTAGGTAAACTGTGGAGCACACATTTGTTGAGCTGTCATACAATCATCAAGCACTCTGTTTAAATAAAGAATGTGACCCAACACAGGGAATATTAGCATTTTAATGTTCAAAGACAAAATCCAGATATGAGGTTAGATAAACAATTTATGCAATTTTGTATAAATTTGTGCAATCTAATGATTGTGCAATCATTAGATTGCACAATCTAAGGATTGTGCAATCTAATGATTTATACAGAGGTATTAAAATATTTATTAAAAAGAATGGAATTAAGCTGCTCTTGGGCTCAAGTAGTGAGTTCACATTTCTTTTCCATCTCTATTTTTCCGTTCTTTTGTAAGAATAATTCACTTCATAATGAAAAAAGCCAACTCTCTTGAAATTAACAAATAAACGATAAACAAATGACATGGTTATGGTTGGTAAAATGTTCTCTCTCAAATAACATATGGGAAAGGGAGCACAAATTGGACGAAATAAGGTAAAGAAAATCTTTCATTGAGTTTTTCTTCATTGAGTAAAGGCAAAGATCTATCATCCTTGACACTTTCCCAGCATGTTTCCATGTTTGCTTGAACAAACGTAACCTAACTCTAACCCTAACCCTAACCCAACCCTAACCCTAACTGTAACTATGTGTGAAATTAATGAATTAAATGCTTGTGATACTAGCTGGCTTGAGGTAGCCGTTGGAGAATGAAATGAAATGAAATCAGGAGGATTTGAAAATTGTACCTCAATGGAAGAGCTTTATTCTTCGAAATTCTTGATGTTGGCTTTCTGGAAGATGCTGCCTTTGCACACATTGCTCTGGGTTTAGAGGATCCAGAATATAAGGCTAAAAGGGGACTTGCAGGACATGTTTTCCAGCAAGTTTTATCCATCCACTGTGAGTTCATCACACACACTTTACTATAGACAACACCTAACCTAGCAAATTGAAGAGTATTCAAGGTGACCCTTAGGTACTCAGAAACTTAAATAGTATCACTGGAATTTCTTTTTAGGGTGACCAACCATCCCTATTTGCTGGGACTGAGGGGTTTGCCAGGACATAGGACTTTCAGTGCTGGAACTGGGACTGTTGGTTTGTCTTCCAACCTGTCAAATCCATCATCTGGTGCTTCACACTTTACATATGTAGCATGTTCCTATCCATCCACACCTCCCCATTGGCCCCATCACCACCTTAGTCCTTCGCCACAGTGCTAGTTTTGGAAAGTGTGTCTGATTATGTCTATTCTCTGATTCAAATCCTTGAAAAACTTACTACTTGTAGAAAAGAGACACATCAATTACATGGCACTGTGTGGCCATTCCCCTGCCTGCCCTAGGTCTCCTCTCCTACCATCCTTCCCCTAGTCATTCCCCACACCCCCTTGGCTTCCTTTTGTCCTTCATATTTACCCTGTGATCATTCATTTTATGTGTCAACTTGGCTAAGCAGTGGTACTTAGATAATTGGTTAAATATCAATCTTGATGTTGCTGCAAAAGTATTTTTAGATGAGATTAACATTTAAATAAATTGACCTTTGAATAAAGCAGATTACCCTAATGTGGTTGGGTCTTATCCAATCAGTTGAAGGCTTTTACAAATAAGAGACCTGAGTCCTCTAAAGAAGAGGGAATTCTGTCTCCAGACTGCCTTTGGACTCAAACTACAACATCAACTCTTTCCCGTGTCTCCAGCCTGCCAGGCTACCTTGCAGATTTTGGACTTGATGTCTCATACAATTGTATGAGCCTATTCCTTAAAGTAAAAATCTATCTCACACATCATATTGGTTCTGTTTCTTTGAGGAATTCTAATTAATACTTGCCCATATCCCAGAAAGTGGTTTTGCTATTATGGTAGTTATTCCTGACCTCCCTGACCGGCTAAAATCTTCATGCTATACTCTGTCAAAATACCTTTATAACCCAGGCAAAGAAATAGTACATGCATTTATACAATTGTTGACAGGTGTCTGTTTCTCTACTAGAAGAAGATGTTTTTGATTTACTATAGTAGGTACTCATTAAATATTTACCAAATGAATAAATGCACTCTGAATGAGCTACAAGGTGTATCTTGGGTCAATAGACACTGAAAAACACTGATTTATTCCACCCCTTTTATTTTATGGTTGGGAAACTGAGGCCCATAAACTCAAGCATGTGCTGGGACCACATCAGTTGGTTTTGCAATTATATCCAATTATTACTTTTGTGTTTTGAATTATTTTTGAAGAATACACAGTACCTTAAATAATCAGTAGTTGTCAATCTTAACTGCCAAGTGATGTGAAAAATATAATTATCCAAACTCATGCAGAACCACTGTCATATCTTCATTCTCTCTTCCAGCGAAAAAATATTAGAGTGTGATCTACAAAGGGAAAGAGAAAAGGAGACTTATTAGTAACTTTTTCCTAAGCTAAATCCTTAGAATACATATGAGTTTAAAAATCTGTGCGACTGTCCCTTTGCTTGCATTTGAGAAATGAGTCCAGAAGTCCATTGACCACTTACCCATGATATATACTATTCATGTAGGCATTAAAACAATAATTACAGGATATCTACTATATGGCAGGCATTTTACTAGGTACCACGGGGGAAAGGGCAGAAATGAATTAGGTGAGCACCACCTTCAAATTGCTTATAATCTCTTAAAAATGATAATATGTTCCCAAGGCAACATAGAGTAGCACATTTCAGTTAAGCTTCCAAGTTGTGTATAGAAGAGAAAATTCACTTCCTGCAGGATGTTTTGAAAAGGCATGATGCGGGATGAGGTTTTGGAATGAGGCTTTGAAGGATGAGAGGGATTTTGAAATGTAGACCTACAGGAAAGATCATTTAAGGTTGAAATACCAAGGAAAACAGCAAACACAAAAGCCTGAAGGCTAGAAAAAAACACTAGATCTGATTCGATTTTGTTTTGTCGCCTAGAGTATAGGTGAATTTTTATCTTTACTAATTTGTTCATATTTTCCATTCATCATTTATCTATTCATTCATTCAAAAAAATATCTATTGAGTGCTCCCTCTGTGCCAGTCCCCAATTTAGGTCCTAGTTACAGACAGAGGAAATCACAATTATTTTGGTCCTAGTTTTGGGAGGCTTTCAGTCTAGTGCATGAGATGGACTTCAGTCAGAAACTTACTCTCTCGGTTGCATGATTGCAGGCTGAGGAAAGGGCTGTGAAGTAAGGAAGCAAGTATCATGAGGACAGATAACAGAGGGTCCTGGCTTAGTGGCCTCCATAGGGAAAGAGACCTTGAGATGAGAGCCAGGAGAATGAGAACTTAATTGAATGTGGAAGGGTGGGTTGACATGGGGACTGAAGATCCAAGCAGAAGGAATGGGCTATGCAAAGGCCCTGTGGAGAGAAGAGCAGATAAACAGCCATTGCCTACCTTATTTATCTTAGGAATTTATTTTTTCTTTAGTCCTCTCTGTAGCTTTAGGGCTGCCAAAACTGGGAGTTTTTCCACATAGCAGTAGGTTCCAACTGGCTGCAAAATAAAATTACAATAAAGGGTGTGTGTGTCCTCCTTCAAGCTACCAACCTGTGACCCTTCTCTCAAAATTCTGATTTAAATGTTCTGAAGTGTGGCCTGAGCATTGGTATTTTTTAAAGCTCCCCAGGGTTTTCTAATATGTATGTGGATTTGAAATCACTATCAATCACCAAGCTACTAAGTGATCAGTTCGCCCAAATCATGAATCAACTGCTAATCGGTTGAAGGTGGTTAACCCAGTTCTTGAATACAGTTTAGTGACTCAGAGTTGGGGAGAGAGAACTTGAAAATGCAGAGGCTACCAACATCTCAGACTTGTTAAAACTTACCCATTGCATCCAGTTTTGTACTTCCTGGCTATGTGCTCACCAAATGGACTTGATTGTATTCTAAATTAAATCTCTAGAAGCTGGCCATCAATAAATAAGCATGATGCTTGACCTCTCTGGCTTTCCTAGGAAGAGAGAGTTACTTTCTTTTGTTTCCTGCAGGGCTTTGGGGTATCTGTCTTGGCACTTCTGCCTTTTAATTGTTCTGTCTCTTCCCCCCTCCCACAAGGGACTCTTGACCCTTTAGTAATTAGAACCCTTCTTGGTCTTCCTTGTATAAATTTCTAGAGCCCAGCACTAATGTCTGCATTTAGTAGATGCTCATAAACTGTTGGAAAGGCATGCATTTCACAGAAGTCTGGTACATGCTATTTCGAACACCTGTACATCAGGGACACAGTACGTATTCCAAGTGAGCCATGGCTCACTGGGAGGTACAGAGTTAGACAAAGACAGATCTGGGTGTATACTCTGACTCTACCCCTTACAAGCTGGGAGACTTTATGGTTACTTATCTACTTGGAACGTCAGTCTCCTCATCTGTTAAACAGAGATAATTAAACTTAATTTTAGGAGTAGCTGGGAGATTTAAAAAGGCAAAGTATGTAAAACACTCTGTACTGGACTGGAAGTTAGTAGGTCTATAGCAAAATGGGTAGGTTGAATAGATAATAAAAAGAGGCGACGATTCCTAAATTCAGGAGGTGTCACATTGGTCTAAGTTGAGAATTTTCCATATTCTAGCCTTACTCTCCCTCCAAGAAAATTTAGTCTCCAGCTGCATGTTCAGGAATACTCCTCCATATATTCTGTACTTCTGTTTATTCATCTATCTCCCCTCCTACCCAAGTCTTAACACAGGGGCAGGCCTATTATAAATGCTCAGTAACCATTTGGTGAACTAATATGCTTGCTTCATCTGTAAAGTGGTGGCAATACTACCTGCCTGATTGATGGAAGAGAGCTGGGTCCTGTGCCCACTTGAAGGCCTTCCAGCCCTGGGAGGATAGTGAGTGGGGGGGTCACCCAACCTCCCTGAACGACAGTTTCCCATATGTGCAATGTGGACCATCTCTGTGGACTCTCCCTACAGTTGCTGCACTATAGTTATTCAAGAACCGTTCTTTCTATACCTGGTACTCTGCATCAGGCCCATGAAAAGGGGATAAAAGATTAATTATTTCTGGCTCCATCTACTGGGCCAGGGCTTCTTTTATGAAATTAATTTGAGCTCATCAGTCTGTTTATTTGTTCATTCATATACTCATTCACCCAGTATTATTGAGAATCTGCAATGTAATGTTTCTTTCACGACATCTTGTAAATACAAAGAGGAATACAGTATTGTCTCAGCTTTCAAAATGACAGAAATATATTGAGGAAGACAAAAACATGAACCCACAATTTTAATAAAACAGCAGCTCCTGCTCTTGTTACAGCTGCACTGTGAATGTCTCCAGTGGGGCGGGCCATGTCCCTGGACTGGTTTTCTCTGCTCCATTTCTGTGTTGTTTCAGTTGGTCGGAGGGTGCTCTCATCACAGGTAGAAAAGGGTAGAAATGCTACCAATCATCAACAAACCTCCTTTTTCTCCCAGTAAGGCTCCATGAACAGACATTAGCCTGCTTTAAGCTGAGCTCTACTATAGTACTGGGAGTGTCCCAACAGAGATTCTCCCAAGGTATAGTGACTGCCCTTGAGAGACGAACTAAAGGAACTAAAGCCATTCTCATCTGAACAAGTGGAGTGTTATGGATTATAGATTAATGAGACCTTTCCAGGCAAAGTGCTGTATTGAATAAATCTCGAAGAACTTATTTATTTTTTTTTTGAGATGGAGTCTCACTCTGTTTCCCAGGCTGGAATGCGGTGGTGTGATCTCAGCTCACTGTAACCTTTGTCTCCCGGGTTCAGGTGATCCTCCTGCCTCAGCCTCCTGTGTAGCTGGGATTGCAGGCATGTGCTACCACATCTGGCTAGTTTTTGTACTTTCAGTAGACATGGAATTTCACCATGTTGGCCAGGCTGGTGAATTCCTGACCTCAAGTGATCTGCCCACCTCGGCCTACCAAAGTGCTGAGATAACAGGCGTGAGCCCCCACGCCCAGCCAAATCTTGGAAAATGAAAAGATAAGCTCAAGTTAAAAAAAAAAAAAAAAGAATGGGAAGGAAAGTGGCATAAGGAAGTATCTTGAGTAGCACAGATTATTCTGGGACAGATTAATACAGTTCTCTGTGCTAGCACATAGGATGAAGGTGTTGGAGGAGCAGGAGTTAAAGTAAGAGAGTTAAGCAGGCACCAAATCCAAAAGGGATCCTGGCTCCTCCTGACCCTGAGTAGCTGGCTTGACAAAGACCAAGCCTCAGTCAGGAATCAGCAGCACTTTGGAAAGGAAGGAAAACAGTTTGTGTCCTGGGATCCATGCCCTCTCTCCCACGCTGGGCGAGTCCCAGGGCTGACTCTGGTCTATGTCCACAGCCTGATGTGGGCGTCGCCTTCACTGTAACAGATTTTCCCAGCTCCTTATCACAGCTCCTGCTCTTGTTATAGCAACGCTGTGAATGTCTCCAGTGGGGCAGGCCAGGCCCTTGGACTGGTTTTCTCTGCTCCACTTCTCAGTGTTGTTTCAGTTGGCTGGAGGGTGCTCTCATGACAGGCAGAAGAGGGTGGAAATGCTACTGATCGTCAGCAAACCTCCTTCTCCCCCAGTAAGGCTTCATGAACAGACTTTAGCCTGCTTTCAGCTGAGCTCTAAGAGTGGTGTTTTATTTTTCATGATCCTAGATGTGGAGGATGAATTGACAGGTAGCCAGCCAGAGCAAACTACAAAGCCTTGAGATATAATGCCTTGTTGCAGGCTTGTAGAGTCACACAGACCTGGGTTCATATCCTGCCTCTGCTATTTCTTAGCTCTGTGTCTACAAATTAATGACATTCTTTGGTCCATAATTTCCTTATGTGTAAAATGAGGACTGTTAACACCTGCCTTCTCAGCTTAGTTTGGAGATTCAAAGAGGCAAGCACTTAAAGCACCCTGGGAGCTGTCCGGCACATGGCAAGCACATAATACATGTTAATAATAATGATAATGATAATAGTAATCCAAAATAAAATGTAATCAAGTTGACATACCACGAGTTCAATAGAAGCAAATACCTGATTTTTGTTTTGGCTGCCAAAAAGTACAGTGGGACTTTGAACAAGGTATTAGACTTCCTCTTGCCTCTGTTTCCCTTCATAATACATGACAGGAGTAGATTTGATGAATTATCTATGAGCATTTTTAGTTCTGATAACCTGTGGTTCCTGGAACACAACTGAAGACTGCATATACACCACTCTTCATCTAGATGACTATCCTGTGATGTTCCACATAAAAATACAGTTTCAATGTCTCTTATTAAGTATCCAGAGGGTTTGGATTAAATAACAAATGACCCTTCTAAATTTTTTTCGAAAGCTTTCACACTAGCAACTCTTCCCTCAATTCGGCAGCATGCATATATGTGGGCGACCCCATCAGAGAATCCGTTACATAGCACCATCAAGGATCTGAATAACCCCCTTGAAAGAAGGGGAGTTCTTGTTTCCTGCTTTCTCAGCCCCTGTCACATAGCATAACCCATGCTGAGTTATGTGCACATATTTACTATGCACATATTTATTAGCTGAATAAATAAAATAATGACTGAATGAGTCAATGAATGAATGAACACACCCATCTAATTGCTCCTAAGGTTTGCAATAGGCTCAGAGAGGATGTAAGTAAAAAATTTCCAGACACCTTAACACCTCAGAGGCAAGAGGAATTTCAAGTTCATTCTCTTACGGTGCTGGGAAGCTCTCCACAATATTCTAACAATGCATGTCCATGTCAAGGGAAAGAGAACCCAGGGCCTCCCCAGGCAGTGTGTTTCATCTTTGGACAACTGTAACTGTGACAGTCTTTCCTTCTACTATTAAGCCTGAGTCTGTCTCATGCTACAATTAGAAGAAGTACCAGGCACAGATATGTTTCATCTAGGGAGGTTAATTGGCCATACAGACAAAACCAGTGTGTGTGTGTGTGTGTGTGTGTGTGTGTGCACGCGCACGTAAGCGGCAATGTCATCTGATGGAGTCAGCAAAGTCCAAGGGATTGTCTTGTCTTTGGCCTTGTGATGACATCCACAGCTGGCCATACCTAGGAAATTAATTTATATCAACCAAGTTTACAGGACACCAATGTATAAACTTGATCATAATTTAGTCATTTCAACTGTAGAATCTTCTTTCTCCATGACCAAGATGTACCTATTCTAGGCATGTGGAAAATCAACCCGAACTTCAGCCGGTAGCTTAATGAGATAATTTTGAGACCTGTTTCTCCTAGACTGTAAGAGGTAGATGAAATCCTCCACCACATCAGAGGACACCCCTCAGAGTATGGAATACAGTACATCCTCCAGGTCAGTATCACTTCCACAGAAGAGACCCATTACATAAAACTGCCATTAGTTTCCTTTTTCTGCTCAGGACCACGTTCTCTCTGTTGCAGGATATGGGAACTTTGTATATTCAGTGCAATATGGAATAAACAAGGTCAATGTTTCCCACCTTTTCTCACTGTGTGACTGAGTTAGGTATCTGTTTTCAGTGATGGATCACCCTATGCTTGTGTTTAGATTTTAGATAGGTCAGCACAGTGAGGTCATTCTCAGATACCCTGTTCATCCTGATAAACTCATACCTTCCCACATTCCTGCAGCCTCTCATTTTCTGACTTTCTCTTGGGTTGGGCATGTTTACATGTCACATGGATGACATCACTCATTATTTGAGGATTTTATCGAGGTTTCTGTCAAAAAGAGGAGCAGAACCCATACAATGGTTGACAATACTTCTGGTCCCCTTCTCCACATTGACTTCATCTGCCGTGTAGATATTTCTCGGGCTCAACTGGAAGTAGGGATGTCCAAGTAACACAGTTCTGGATGATGAGTTGTGGGAAACCCTTTGCCCTTCCTCTCCCACAATTTCATCTTCCGCTCAGTTCTAGAACTCTCAGCTGTGTCCATTTGGCTGAAGAGAAGGCATAGAACTTGAGTAAAGGAGGAGGGGGTATGCTCCAGAAATGCAGTAGCCAGGCCCTTCATTCCTGGAGCTGCCCAGGGTGCACAGCCACCTGGGTTCCTGGCTCAGCTGCCCCACTAAACTCTGTAGATGGTGCAGTATTATAGCCCAAAATAATTCAAGTCTATAGGATTTTGACACAAGATGTCACCTGGAGCTTTCCAGGATTGTTCCTCCTGCCTTTGGGATCCTCCTTGCCTCTCCAAGGGAACTCAGCCTCAGTATCTTGAACTTCTGAGCTTCTGTCTCTCCAGCTGCTGGAGTTGTGGGCTGGTATGATCTGACCCCATCCTTTAAGAGAATAACTCGTCAGGTGCTTCTCTTGCTTGATTACTGGTAGAAGAGGTGGATGTACAAAATCACAGATCAGGAAATGTGTGTTGATCTGTGAACATGACCAAAGCAAGTGGAAAGAGGCAATAGATAATTTCATTCTAACAAGCATAGGCACAACAAACAGAAAAATGCCTTTGAATTCTGAAGGCATACAACTTTAGCTTACAAGTCAGTGCAGTTTAGACAGTAGTCTTCGAAGACAGGTCAATTTGAGTTTGAATCTTGATTCTAACACTTCTTATCTGTGGGACTGTGGCCTGTTTACTTAACCTCTCTAAGCCTCAGTTTCGCCATATGTTAAATGGAAATCGTAGAATAATCTAATTCCTAAGATTAAAATGAATTAAATAAAGCAATACGTGTAAAAGCACTTGGCAATGTGTCTGGAATCTAGAAAGTGCATTATAAATGACAGCTATTGTTATGATCATTGAGCTATTAATGATTGTGAAGTTGTTTTGTTGATTAAGATATTAACAGGTATTAAGCCTTAATTTTTTATATAGTACAGAAAGTTGAAATTTTATATCTCATATTTGATAATTAATGGTGGCAAGGCCCACAAGATTAGATGGGGAAAGTGGGTTGATTCATGAATAGGTTATTAATACGAAGCAACAATAAGAAACTTTTTCACCATTGTTTGCTCGTTGGGCAAGACGTCAAGAGCTGATTTTCTTTGCAGCTCAGTTCCAGAACTCTCAGCTGTGTTTGTTTGGCTAGAGAGAAGGCACAGTGCTTGGAAAATGAGGAGAGGGGTATGCTCCAGAAATGCAGTAGCCAGGCCCCTCATTCCTGGATCTGCCCAGGGTCCACGGCCACCTGGGTTCCTGGCTGGGCTGCTTCCCTGACTGCCATGGGGATCTTGCTTTCCTGTTCTCTGTCTTAGACAGATAGAGCTGGAATGATTCTTAGAGATTATTTAATCACATTTTCCCAGAAGTGACACCCAGAGAAAAGATAGGATAAGCAGAAGTTATGCACACAATTACTCAAATTATTGTTTTCTTTGTTTTATTCCCTGGTTATTTTTTCTGCTGTCCACTAAATGCCTGACTACTGATGTGACCAATGCCTGCTATAAAATATGCAAATAGCTATTCAAAAGTAGGAGATGATTAATCCTGAGCCCCAATTTCCCAATGGAAGAACCAGAATAGTGTATGAGACTGGGTGTCTACACTTACAATAACTCATACATACACTGGGACAAGAGATCCTGGTATTCTCCGTATGTCATCCAACTTTCCTGTGCCCTCATTTTCTCACTGGAGAAATGGGTGTATGCTTCCAGCTGCTTTCCAAGATAACTTGTTGCTTACAGAATCTGATTCTAGTTTTTTAGGGAGTTTCTTTAAAAAGAAAAAAAAAAAACAGCTGTGCCTAGTGCCTAGTGTGATTTCAAAGGGCATCCATGCTAATGGAAAGGGTGGACATCTGGCTGTAACTGCCTAGTCCTCATGACCACACCCTCTTGGGTGGATCCGGGCTCAGTCAGGATGGGAAGAGGCGTGTCTGAGGCCTGGTTTCTATCCCTTTTTTCTGGAAAAAAAAATTAGCTCTTATTTTTGGCCTTCCTTGGGCAAGTGTAGAGAAAACTCAGAGGGTGGTGAAAAGCCCAAGTGTGTTTTGTCCCTGGTTTCTGAGGCAGTGCATGCACACACTCTTTTTTCAGTACTCGTGTTTCTCTCAAATTGTTCATTGCCTGACTCTGTTTCCTTCTTTCTCTAGCTCATCCTGAGATCTTCTTGTTTCCTCTCAACAACGTGGCAAGTGATGCTGTAATTTCTTTATGGAGCATGGAAGACTCACAGAGATCAGTACCCCAAACACTACATTTTACAGAGGAAACAACCAAGTTATGGAGACCTGGCTTGTCTTCAAACTCATAGTAGCAGAGGCAAAATCTGGTCTCTGGGAGTCCTACCTAAAATGATTTCTTCCATGCCCCAGTGAAAATAAGTAAATTCTGGATATCACTGTCATATTAAACCAGGCTTCCTGGAAATTGACTTAGTGTAACAGAAAAAGAGCAACCTGTGGATTTGCAACTGTGCCATGATTGGAGTTGAAGCCTTCATCAAATTAATCAAGTTCTTTGCCCAGTGTCTCTGTCTGGACATTATCTAAGGCTTGAGTGAGAAGTCAATATGATCATGTAGGCCATATATCTGACTTTTATCCGGTGGGGAGAGTCCATGAAGGACTTTAAAGGGAATTGGTAACTGATTATTCTGGCTAGAGTGGAGAGTGCATTAGAGAAGGTGAGGAGAGTCCAGAGAGACATCATGCTAACCCATGTGAGATGTGATGGTCCAAACCACGGCAGTTATCTTGGACATGGAGATCTCATCCTCTGGAGGGGAATAGAGGAAGAAGCATTTTGTGGGTTGATAAGTTCCTTTAGGGCTGATCTCAGTGAACTTCTCCAAAGTTCTTTTTGACCCTTGAATTAAAATCTTGGTATAATCTTTGATCCTCCCTGTAATGTATCCCCAGTGCCCATCAATTTCATTGCTAAGCATATCAGTTCTGCCTCTACAAAGTTAGTAATATCTTATTATCTATTGTGTTAGCCACTGTGTGAGAAGATAAAGTCGAATACACAAGATTTCACGATGGATTCAATAAAATAATTCTGCCTTATAAATCTGGTGCTTTGGTGGAGAGAACACTAGAGGAAAGTACTGAGTTTGGTGAATGGACTTTGAGCTTGGTTTTAGCCATGTTCAGATGTTCAAGGGAAGATTCCAAGGAGAGAGTTAGATATCTGGTTAGAACCAGGTACTACCAGCATGACCTTGAGTAATTTGCTTATTCTTTCACAAACTCAGTTTCTTCATCTAGAAAATATGTAAACTTATAATACCTCTTAAGACTACTGTTGGACTTAAATTATATCTCTATAAAAGCATTTAGTATCATAACTAGAATCCTGTAAGTGCTCAATCATTGGTAGCTACCGTATTAGTTTGCTAGACCTGTCATAAAAAACAATTACACCAGGCTGGGTGGTTTAAATTATAGAAATGTATTTTCTCACAGGTCTGGAGGCTAAAAGTCCAAGATCAAGATGTTGGAAGATTTGGTCTCTTCTGAGGCCTCTCTGTTGGCTTGCAAATGGCCACTTTCTTTCTGTGCCTCACATGGTCTTCCCTCTGTGTGCACATCCTCAGTGACCCTTTCTGTGTCCAAAATTTCTCATAAGAACACCAGTCAGATTGGAGTAGAACACACCCAAATAAATGGCTTCATTCTAACTTACATACTCCTTTAAAGGCCCTGTCTCTAAGTACAGTCACATTCCAAGGTACTGGAGTTTAGGACTTCAATATATAAATTTTTTTGGGGGGGGCAGATATAATTCAGCTCATAGCAGCTACTGTTTCATTATTTTACATTTTACTAAGTCACAGTGATAGGAATTTGGGGCTCATTTTTGTCTATAATCATTTTACAATATTTGTGCTTCTCTAACTGGAGAAGCTTGTAAAACATTACCATGTGGTCAAGATGATATGGCGTTGAAATCAGACACTAAAGGAGACATAAGCAAGAGCGTCGTCCATATGCCCTCAGCCTCATGTGCTCCTCTATTTTACCCTTCTTTGCTTTAAGCACTAAGGCTAAATGATTTTGTCATCGTGACACTTGCTGTGCCAGAATGAAATTAATCTATGACCAGCACAAGATAGGAAATGCGTTCTGCAAACCACAAATCATGCCTTCCCTTCTTGTTGGCTGTAGGTGATTGTTTGAGTTCTCTGAGACAAGTATGCTCACTTCATGTAATGAAAGTAAAATGCCTAACTAATGTATCTTATTTTTAAAGGAAGCATCAAAACCTTCCTCTGTCTTTCTTCTGTCCAGGGGACAACTGAATCCCAGGTACTGATGCTGAATGAATGGAGATGGAGGTTGGGGTGGGCAGTGATGCCTTGAATCACTGCTTATATGCCGAGCCTCTGTGCGTTGTACTCAGGGTCTTTCGCTCCAGCATTTCCTGTATCCAGCGTCTTGAAGGATATTTTCCTTTATAGGAAACTAATCCGAAAATGAAGATTCTGTAACATGGGCTCAGAACTACTTTCCTGTGCAGAGTATACCCTGAAATAGTGCCTCAAATTGGAGACAACCACAGGAGAGGTGACTTTTCTAAGATGAGGTATATTCTACATGAAAAAACCCCCGAGCAATGAGATTTGAGGTGTATGAAAGTCACCCTGCATTTTGGGATTATATGCATTAATTTATTCATGTGTTCATTTATTCATATATTCATTTAACAAATGTTTATCATAGCGGTGGGGAGTGAGAGGTCCAGCTTTGAGAAAGTAAGGAGGAGGAAAAAACACTAAAACTTAAAGTAGATTTTCAGATATCATTTAAAATCTTCCCAGCAATCTTTTGGGGTGTGTCTTTTTTATGTACTTAATAAATGAGAAAATTATGCTTTGTTCAATATGATTGATAATAATGACAGTGATTAAAGATTGAGCACCTAGCGTATGCCTGTACTGGGAGCTTAAAAGGATTATCTCATTTAACTCTCACACCGCCTTTTGAGGTCATTGTATTAGCAGAACCCATCCATTTCTGCTTGCCAGCATCTGTTCTCTCCTTTTGGCCTCATAAAAGAGATCCTTGCTTTGGGAAAATCTTTTCTCTCATTCTTAGCCCATATGATTTCTGTGGGGCTGACACTACTGTAGGCTTCAGGTGTAGAGACATAATTCAAGCATGGCCTAAAATGTAGAACATATACCTGGATTCAATATTTTACCCAGGGTTTCTTTTTATAACTCAAAGCTTTGTTAAAACTTGGTGAAGAGGCTCTCTCTCTTCTAGAGAGGCTAGGCACTTAAAGAATAGTTAAGTCTGGACCTGCCATGTACCATCTTGTCTACTTATAAATAGAAATCAAATGGAAATAGAGCTGGCAAGGGGATATCAGAACCCAGAGATGAATAAGAAATAACATTGTTTGAGTGGCTACATCAAGCCACATATGACGCTATACAAAGCTCCTTCACTTTTTGGGTATGTGAATAAATAAATTCCCTTTCTGGCTGAAAATAGTTTGTATTGTGTGGCAGTCATTTGCAGGAGATATAAGTGATTACAGAAACAGAGTCATGAATTCATTAATTTGTCCAAGGCCACACAGATAGTAAGAGGTGGAGTGGAGTACTTGACTAAATTTGTTTGGATTTGAGGATTGTTGTTATCCAATCCTCATTTCTGAAGTATGTTCTTTCTGAATATAGATATCTGTGTTGAAAGTTGATCTAAAAAAGACTCAAGCTTTTTTATCTAAACTACAAGCAAAAAACAATAGCTTCTGCCTCTCTATGTGGATTATTTTTGGTTAGGTTACTCCAGAAACAAACTATGATATAAAGATCTGGGTACAGTTTGAGGTAGAAAACATGTTTAACAAATGCTTATAAACATGCAGTCCTTTCTCTACGAGATCTTCCAAATTATGAATGCCCTGGGGACCTTGGTTACCACTGCCATGCACAGGCTCATCTAAGATACATATATATGTATATGTAGATGTATATGTATATGTATATACATATCTGTGCCTAACCCAGAGGGTATACCCAAGACACCCTCTAGGCCTCACTAGGGTGTTGGAGCTCCTGAATGACTCCCAGAACTTGGGTTCTGGAGATTTTAATATGGAGGTCCTAGAGGCTCTGAAAATCTCCTCTGGGTTCTCGGGTGAGATATTTGGAAGTGCCAGCCCTCACTTCCATTGTTTTATAGTTGCCAGCTTCTGATCATACTTTTAACTTTGCTGGCAGTCAAACATGGCCTTACCCTGTCTCTCCCCAAGTGGCCAATTTGGTAGATAATTCAGGAAGCACTGTTGGAGGAAAGGGGAAGTAACTCAGGAAAGGGAAGACAATAAAGAACATGTAATTCACCAGCTTATTACTGAGGGAAGTTGGGATAAATTCTCCCTGAAGAAGTCCAGATACAGTGTAAAATAATCTTCTGTGTGATCTTGAAAGGCAAGAAAGCTGGGATATTTTTCCACTAAGGCCTGTCAGCCATTGATTGAGAATTGCTCCCTTCACAGTTAATTCTGCAGTACTTCTGGCTAGTAGAACAGGTACTAGTGGCTCTAGTGACTAGAAAGAACCTTTGGGCAAAGAGTTATAGGTGCTAGCAATTGGAAGCCAACCACATGAAGAAGGAGAGTGTTGAGGGGATGCAGGCAGAATATGAACAGTATCATTTAAAGTTAGAGTTAGACAGTGACAACTGCCTTATGCCTTGTAGGCTATGGGAATCTGATGGACATAGAAAGAGAGAGGAGATACAGGATGGATTTACTCTTTGTTGAACGAGAACAAAGAGACAGGGACACAAATGTGATTGATGTGGCTATGAATTAAGTTGGCTGGTGGTAGTAAGTGGGAATTGTCTTGCAAATGTGACTCAAACCAGAACACTAGATAAAGTTTGAAACAGTTTGATTCACACTCAGGCATTGTCAATTTAAAAGCAGTATCAGTCTCCACACTGTTTTGAAGGAGGTTTTATTTTAATAGTAGCTAGAGTATAATCTCTCCCCAAATTTGCCCAGAACATTAATGTAAAACATCATGTTTCAGTGTAATCTTATTGTGCAGATTGTAAGTTTCTTGAAGACCATGATTCTGACCAAACTTGCCTCTATATACATAGAACCTACCTCACTATCTAGTACACAGACACGCTTGAAGCATTTTTGTGAAATAAAATAATTAAGGACTCTGAATAGATGGTTTATAGGACCCATGACTATATCAAAGCAGTCTCTCATGCTGAGAAACTCCTTTAGCACATCAGAGATGTCTCTGTTCACCTACCTAGAGGAAGCTGAGAGAAGATACACACAGAAGATCCTCAGCCACAAATCTTGCACCATGAGCAATTACACTCAGAGTATTTTATATTAGGAATGAGAAGTGATAAAGGTTTTTTATAGACATAGGATGATCTGGAATGTGAAATAACTTTGAGGTTGTAATACTGATAGAAATACAAGGACCTTGAAGAGGTTTCCACACATTTTTATCTCTAGTAATATCCCTCATCTTGAAATCTACTTTGACTGATATTAACACAGCCAGTCCAGATTTCTTATGATGTTTCTTTCACATATCTTTTTTTCTTCCAGTCTTTTACTTTCAACCTAACTGGGTCCATATATTTAAAAGGCATCTCTTGTAGACAACATATAGCTGGGTTTTGTATGTAGTTGGACGATCTCTGCTTTTTAATTCATGTTATTAGTTCATTTACATTTAACATAATTATTAGTAGGGTTGAATTTGAGTCTAATGTCATGTTTTTGTTTTTTATTTGTTCCTGCTGCCTCCTGTTCCTCCATTCTTGTCTTCCTAGGATGAATCTACTTTTTCCATTATTTTTAATTGCTGTATTGCTTTTTAGCTATTTCTTTACTTTTTTGTGGTTGTTCTAAAAATTACAATAGACATCTTTATTTCATTCAAGTCTATGAATAATTTTATATGACTTCATGTAAAATGTAAGAAATTTACAACAGTATAATTTTATTACCTCATTTTGGTGCTAATATTGTTCAATATTTCATACATGCATATGTTATAAATCCCTTCAAATGTAGTTATTTTTTAAAATTTATGTCTTCAGTTGTCCTTAAAAAATTAAGGAAAGCAATAAAAGATAATCTCTTACATTTATCCAAATTTTTACTATTTCTGGTGCTTGTCATTCCTTTGAAGTTCTAAAATTCTATCTGATGCCATTTCTGCTTCAGCCAGAAAAAAATTCTTGAGCAATTTTTGTGGTGTAGGTTTGCTTGTGACAAATACTCTCAGCTTGTGTTTTTCTGATAATTTTTTTATCCAATCCTCATTTCTAAGGTACTTTTTTTTCTGAATATAGAAATATGTGTTGACATTTGCTTTTGGAGAATTTTAACTATCCTGCTTCATTGTTTCCTGGCTTCCATTCTTTCTGATGAGAAGCCAGATATCATTTATAGTATGGATCTCCTTTATATACTAAATATTTTTCCTCTGGCTATGTTTCAGGTGTTCCTTTTCATATTTGTATTTCATCAGATAGACTGAAATTTCTAACTATGTTTCTTTTTGCATTTACCCTGCTTGGGTTCCAAGAACTTGGGTATGTAAGTTAATTTCCACCATCTTTGGGGAAATTCTGGCCTTTATTTCTTCAAATAATTTCTCTGTTTTATTATCTCTCTATTTCTGGTACTTCAATTACACACATATTAAACTATTTGATATTGTGTCATAGTTCACTGGAACTCTGTTATATAAAATATTAAGTGAGTTATAATTTGCATATTATAAAATTTACTCTTCTAAATTATACAATTTGGTAATTTTTAGTCTATATGCAGGTTTTTGAAACCAAAACCACTCTCTAATTTTAGAACATTTTCATTAACTCCAAAATAAATGCTGTGCTCATGAGCAACCACTGCCTATCCTCCTTACCATTTCCCCTGGGCCTAACAATCATTAATCTACTTTTATCTCTATAGATTAACGCAATCTGTTTTTACAGATTTACATTAACTGTCTCTATAGATTTGTCTTTTTTGGACATTTTATTTAAGTGTAATTTAATATGTGGTCTTTTGTAACTGACTCTTTTCATGTAGAAAAATGTTTTCAGGTTTTTTCCATGTCATAGCATGTATCAGTATTTCATTTTTGAGGGAGGATAGGGTTCAGTAAAAACCAAAAAAATTATAATAGAGTTTTAACACTCGTAATTCATTTCTAATTTTCAAATAATATTCCATTTTATGGAGATACTCTATTTTGTGTATCCATTCATTAGTTGAAATATATTTGGGTTGTTTCTAATTTTTATTTATTTATAAATAATATGTATATAAATTTGTGTATTAGTTTATATGTGGATGGATGTTTTTATTTCTCTTGGAGTATAATACTTAGGAAAATAATTTCCAGGACATATAAGTAAAGATATATTTAACATTTTTAGGAACTACCAAAGTGTTTCTCAAAGTGGATGCACAATTTTACATTCCCAGCAGCAACAAATGAAGGCTCCAGTTTCTTCACATCCTCACCAGCACTTGTCATTGTCTGTTTTTATTATATTCCTTCTAGTGAGTTTGAAGTGATATTTCATTGTGGCTTTGATTTGTGCTTTTCTAATAACTAAATATGTTGAGTATCTTTTCATGTGTTTACTAGTCATTTGAACATCTTCTTTGGAGAAATATCTTTTCTAATTCATGACCCACTTTAAAATTTGTGTTATCTTTTATTGTTGAGTAGTAGAGATTGTGTATATTCTAGACACAATTCTCTTATTAGATAAATACTTTGTACACTATTTATCTTATTCTTTTTGTTGGCTTTTCAATTTATGGTGTTCTTTGAAGCACAGAAGTTTTAAATTTCGATATAGTTCAATTTATCAATTTTTTTCTTTTATTGATTTTACTTTTGGTATTGACTTCGGAAACCATCACTCAATCCAAATTTATAAAGATTTACTCTGAGATGCCAGGTGTGGTGGCTCACACTTGTAATCCTAGTATATTGGGAGGCTGAGACAAGATAATCACTTGAACCCAGGAGCTTGAGACCAGCCTCAGCAACCTAGTGAACCACTATTTCTTAAAAAAAAAAAAAAAAAAAAAAAAATTAAAATTTAGCCAGGCATGGTAGCACACACCTGTAGTCCCAGCTACTTTGGAAGCTGAGGTGAGAGGATCACTTAAGCCCAGGAGGTTGAGGCTGCAATTTGCCTGGATCATGCCACCGTACTCCTGCCTGGACAACAGAGTGAGACCCTATATCAAAAAATAATAAGAAGTCTTATTCTTATTATGTTTCCTCCTAAGTAATCTTTAATTTTAGTTCTTACAGTTAAGTTCAATTATACATTTTGAGTAAATTTTTATATATGGTGTGAGGTAGCGATTGATTCTTTTGAGTGTGGATATCCACTTGTCCTAGCACCATTTATTGAAAAAAAAATTCTTTCCCTATTTAATTATTTTGTACCTATTTATTAATTTTAAATGATTTCTAAGGGTCTACAAGTGAATTCTATTGCTTTGCCTTCAAGTTTACTAACCCTTTCTTTTGTAATCTCCAATCTACTCTTAGCCTATACAGTACATTTTTTAAAATTTCAGGTACTGTATTTTAAGTTCTAGAATTTCCATTTAGTTATTTTCTATACTTTTTTTTGTTCTTTTCTGCTACTACTTCCTATTTGTGCACTCTTTACAATAATCTTTCCCTCACGTCATTGAACACATGCATAATATTTTTAATTTCATTATCTAGATCATCTGAAGTACAATTTTTAACATGTACATATTTGCTTGATGGTCGCTTTTTTGCTTCCTATGTCTAGTAATTTGTTATAATACGCTGGATGTTGCAGATGAAACTAGGTTTCTGGATTATGTTATCTATCTTGATTAAAGCTTAAAGGATGCTTAATTTTATTCTTGTACAGAGTTAAATTTTTGGTGGATCCTTCTGATACAACAGGTTGATTTTATTCTTTATTAGGGAGGATAGATATATTGTGGTTTCTCTTTAGTCATACAGTATGGCTCTTACTTAAGGCAAGGGCCTCAGCCTAAAGAATGGCATTTATGGGCTCTGAACTAAAAGCCTGAGCATCGACAAAGTCAGTGCAGCCTCTGAGGTCTTCATTCAGCCAGTTCTGGAGCAGCTATTATCTACTGGGCCTTGGAATTTCACCCAGGATGAGTGTAGCCAGTTCATGGACAAGGATCAGTGGTGAACCCTTGTCTACAGCACAGCTCTGTCCTCTGACAACCTGTAGCAAAAATTCTAGTTACTTCAGGCCCCTAAACTCTGATTCTCTTTTCTTTGTTCAGCAAAACTAACCTTTCTGCTTAGCTTCTACTTCTCCCTGACATAGTTTGGTAAATCCCAAGGAAACAATCCAAGGTTAACATGGGCTAACCTCACATGTCTATCTTCTCTGAAGGATCACAGTCCTACTCTTATCTATTTCCTAACACTTGAAGATATTTCCTCCATTATTTTGTCTAGTTTTATGGTTGTTTACCATGGGATGACAAACCTAGCACCTGATACACTATTATGGCCAGAGAAAGACTGTATCCATTAACAAAAATAGTAATTGTGCGAGATTTGCTAATTTCTCTGAAATACTTGAATAACATCTGTGAAAATCCCTGTGAGCAGTATGTGACTATTGTCCAAAAGAAGAGTTAGAATAAGAACTTGAGAAGAAATTTGAGTTTGCAGATTGAAGTAGCTGAACTCTACAGAAGATAAATTTGTTTAAAAATGTAAGTAAGATGTTTCTGGTTATGGCTCAAACTAACTCTATGATCTTAGGTAAGTCACTTCAGTCATCTAAATTTCAGCTGTCAAATGGGTATTGTAGGACATATTCTAAAATAATAATACTAATACTATACTAATAGTAATTTTAATACCAATTTTAATTATAATGCTAATAGTTAACACTAATAGCTTCAATTTATTAAATGCTTACAATTTCTGGGCACATGCTTAATTTAAATGTATGATCTCTGTTAATTCTCATAAAATGCTATAGAAATTATTACACCTCTTTTTGTAGGCGAGAAAAACAAAACATAGTTTTGCCTAGGTGACATAATTCATGGTTGGTGGAACTAGTATTTGAACCCAGATCTATTGGATTCCAAAGCCCATGCTCTTTATCACCATACACTTTGCCTTCTGTGACTGTTACATAGACTGATTGGGATCACATCAGACCATATAGAAGAATGTACCCTAACTAGTATGAACCCAGCCACAATTTCTGCTTCCCTTGCTATTAACCCCTTTCTTTCCAGCTGTGCAGAATTTAGGACAAGAATAAACCCAAAAACTAAAGTTGTACACATGAGTCTTGCTAATGAATAAACCTTCAGATGATGGCTTTTGGTCCATTATTACTTTCTCTAATAATGTCTAATTTATACATTTCTCACAGGTTGGGTAGGTTAATTTACTAGGGGGAACAAATGAGTAAAAACCTATTAGTCTTTTTTTTTCTTTTCTCTGCCTCAAAAATTATAAACTTGGATGTTTCTGTGAGGCAATATTAATAATGCATTTGTCATTTCAAGCCCTTAACCTCTTAAGTTCTTCAAACAGAATTCAAAGAATCCTGAACTACTAAATAATTGCATTATGCAGCTGAATGGAGAGAATGAACACCTCTAAAATGACACTAATGTATTTATTCTCCACCTGAGAGCTTCGCTACTCAGAGTGGGGTGGACGCTGTCACTACACTGCCTCACAGCTTCTTTGGAACTTCTCCTCAATTAGTCACAGACACTTCTACCCCTAGCCATCTCTAGACTCACAGCCGTTTTTTCTCCAAAGCAGAAGGCCATACAAATGAAGTGCAAGCATGGTTAATTGCACAGCTTCTCCTTGTAAACACATTGCTCTTTTGTTTGTTTGTTTGTTTGTCTTTCTCTTCTCTGGTAGTTATTTGAGGCATGAAGACATATCTATTGAGCTTGTGCTTCAACGTATATCATTTTGCCAGTGACTTCTTAACCTAATCTAGCCTAGCCTAGTTTCAGCAGCTAAAGACTTTCACCACAGGGGCTTACTTTGCCCACTTTGGGGACCAGTGCCACTCAAGCTTAAGAATAGCTCACAAGACTGATCATCACATTCAGCGGAGTCTGGAATTAGTCTTGCTACCCTAGAGTGTGTATATAGGGCACAGTCCCAACTCATTAATATTCGTTCTTTCACAAACAGCTGGTTTCTTTTCTGCATCTTCCAATCTCATCTTATCTCTTCTCCATGAACAAAGGTCCACTTGGTTGGCATTCTAACTTCTCAGCATTTACCAAGTCCTGACTTGTTGGGTACTAAAGACCATCTTTTCTATCCATCTCACATCTGGGTAATTGTAGACACTTTCTTTCATTCATTCAAAAGCTGAGTAAGTGATTTCATGGATGATTGCCTGAATGCCATCCTACCCAGATTCTCTACAAATGATGGCTGGTGAAGTATTTTAACTTATGAATACAAGTACAACTTTGCAGGGGGTTCTCCAGTCAGAGTACAGGGCCTTTCCTCACTGCAAATATTTTAATTTTATTCAACTGATCACTCCATCTGGCCTCTGTATTCCCCTGGCTGCCCACCTGCCTGGTGGCCAAGCCCAAAGCTATGGTGATAAATCCTGAAGAATCATTTCATGATGCCCATACATTTGCATGGACATTGCACATATATTTAATTAGAAGAACAAAAAAAGTCTTATTAGTAACTAAAATGCATTTTTCATCCACAAAGAATCTAAATAATGTCTACAAAATATGCTCTTTCACATTTTTCATAAGTTGTCTTCTCAGTCCGTACAGATCCAGCTCAGATAAATAGTCCAAATTCTTTTTCTTTATCTTATTTTTCCCTCTTTTCCTCTGCCATTATTGCTCTAAGCCTTATCCTATGCCTCTGTTTGTATCCCAGGATACTGACTTATCCTTAAGGTGTAAGTCTTTCAGAAACCCCAGACAAGAATAGCTGCAAGACAAACTCACCTTTCTCCTTTTCATGGAAATGGACTCTTATAATTAATTTCCATTGTTTTTATCCTAACAAAGTCTCTGCCATTTTATTCTTCCTCCCCAAAGAGCATCTCCACACAAATCTTGGGGGAGTAATGGTAAAGACATGAGTGGGCCGACCTGTAATGCCAGCATTTTGGGAAGGGCGAGGAGGGTGGATCATCTGAGGTCAGGAGTTTGAGGCCAGCCTGGTCAACATGGTGAAACCCCATCTTTACTAAAAATACAAAAATTAGCCAGGCATGGTGGTGGGCACCTCTAGTCCCAACTATTAGGGAAGCTGAGGCAGGAGAACCATTTGAACCCGGAGGCAGAGGTTGCAGTGAGCCGAGATAATGTCACTGCACCACAGCCTGGGTGACAAAGACACTGTTTAAAAAAAAAAAAAAAAAAGACACGTGTGAATGGTATAGAACATTCTATTTGCCTTCTTGGATTGTCTACCAGGGACTTCGTGAAATTTGCTTTGAACACTATTCAAGATTCATAACACCTTCTGTACTTTCTTCTCACTTTATTTCTGGATAACTAAAGTAGATGGTTGGACACTTGGGAAGGACACAACGGTGTTCTTATTTTATGAGATGACTACCTGAGGACAACTAAAGTTAGACAATTCATCTAAGGTCCCATAAAAAATGTGTAATTTCAGAACACTAGGATTATCTTTTTTTATTTCTTTTTTATCTTCTTCATAGGCAGCCTATGTTCTGGGGCAAGTATAGAGTGCGGTGTCAGCTGTCCAAGCACTTTGTCCCCTGTAGACTCAAGGCATACACACATGGAAATTCTCCGCTATTTCCGACACTACAAGAGTGTTTTATGATTGTGAACTTGAGGTTCGTCCTACCCTTGACAATGCAGATTCTTAAATAAAAGCATAAGAAGTTCTACAGCACATGTTCAACTTCCATAGATCTCACTATCTGGAAATAAACTTTATTTTAGTTAAGATTCATCTTGTCCTGGTGCCAATTCATTCTACTTAACTACAGAAGAGTGACAACAATATATTTCCTCAAGAATTATCTAACAGTTGCCATCATGTTTGTAGTGCTATTCATTCAGTTTCCAATTGTTCCTTGAAAAAAACTACCGGATTATCTACATTTGACACATAAGGACAAAAAGGCTTGGGAAAATTTATTAACTACTTCAGAGCTGTGTGGCTTATAAATAACAAATGATGACTTTAGAATCTAGGATTATCTTATCCCAAAGCTGAAGTGTTTCACTGAACTGCCTTAGAAAAAGTTATTTTAGTTTTCATGTATTGCTATTTTCATAGTTTATATTAATTTTTTTCTTCATTTTGCTCCATAAAGAAAATATAGGAAAAAAAATACAGGGAAAAGGTAAACACACACACACTCAAGGAGAGAGAGAGAGAAGCTTCCTATAATCTCTACTTCCAAACCAAAGCATATTATTATTTTTAGGAGAAATCCTAGCTGTTTGATAGGCACCAAGAGAAACCACTTCCATTAGAAACCCAAGAGCAGTGATTACAGGTGATTGGAGAGCATTCTCATTGGCTGCTGTGTTTGGATTGCTCTTCTGTCTTAATCATAAACGACCTGACCATTGAGTGGTGAAATTCTACTCCTAATATGAGCCGAGTGCCTCTCATATCGGCATATCTTGTGAAGCGAATTAGCCATCTAATAGCTAACAGGCTGATGTGGAGAGAAGTCAAATGTAACATAGATTTCCCAGGAGGCTTCAAAGTAGATCAAGTAACACTAAAATAAAATTGTCAAACTAGAAAATGATTATCGTCAGAAAAATTTTTCTCCCCTATAAATAAATGGCTTAGACCAGTTCAAGAATGATCATAAACCGTGGAAGACCTAGCATAGTGTGGTTCCCAAAGTGATTGTTGCCATTTTCTATAGCTGTCCACAACATGTGGCTGGTCATTTGAAGACTGGGAACTCATTTATGCTTGAGAATTCTCCCCATTCCATGTCTATTACCCATCCCTTTCAGAGAGGCAGAAATAACAATGATAAGACTGGCCCCCAGCTTCCTGCAATTCTACCGTCTGGAGAATGTTTAAGAGACTTGTCCCAGAACTTGCAAGGTTGCTTTTGCCCAGCTACTGGACTTTCCACCTTGTTCGGAGACTCCCAATCATAAGCATATGGGAAAAAATAGCAATTCCAATAATTATTAAGAGTACTTGCTCCCCTATTACCTATAAGGGAAATCTTGTAAATCATGTTATCACGAACAATATATCAATAGCATTCAGAGTCATATAGACCTTGGCTTGAATCTTAGCTATCTGTCTTTGAAAAAAGCAACTTCCTTTTGAGTATCAGTAACCTTATGTATTTAATGGGGTCACAAATTCTTAATTTTGTTATTAAAATATTGATACAATTTTAAAGCTAACATTTACAAGTGTTTGTGCCAGGCACAACACCAAGGACATAACATGTACTCTCATTTAGTCTTCACAAAAACCTCTTTTATATTGCCTTTATCCTTTTTTACATGAAAAGCTCAGATTTGTTTTATTTTATCTATTTTAGATTCAGAGGGTGCACATGCAGGTTTGTTACATGAGTATATGGTATGATGCTGAGGTTTGAGCTTCTATTGATCCTGTCACTCAAATACTGGATATAGTACCCAATAGGTAGTTTTCAACCCTTATCCCCTCCCTCACTCTTCCCTCCAGCAGTCTCCAGTGTCCATTGGTCCCATCTTTATGTCCACATGTACCAGATTTTAGCTCCCACTTATAAGCGAGAACATGCAGTATTTGCTTTGCTGTTCCTGTGTTAATTCACTTATGATAATGGCCTCTAGCTGCATCCATGTTGCTGCACTGGACATGGTTTTGTTCTTTTTATGGCTGCATTGTATTCCATGGTATATATCACATTTTCTTTATCCAATCGACCATTGTGGAGGACCTGGTTTGATTCTATGTCTTTGCTATTGTGAATAGTGCTGTAATAAACATATGAGTGCTGGTGTCTTTCTTGGTAGAATAATTTATTTTCCTTTGGGTATATACCCAGCAATGGGATTGTTGGGTCAAATGGTAGTTCTATTTTTAGTTCTTTGAGAAATCTCTAAACTGGAGAAGGTGAGACTTAGAGATGTTAAGGTTAGAGATTATGTATGGTTACTGTGCTATTACATGGCAGTGCAATAATGCAAATTTTCATATGCTTGCTCTGTAATTCTTTAAACTCTGATGCAATTAATTCAATATCATCATTTTGCAAATTGATGGGGATGTTTGAAGAATTAGGTTTAAAGGATTAGCTAGTGAGTGTCTCTCTTGAATTGGACTGGGATGGCCAAGGCTAACCAATGTGTCTGACTCTTGGGGAATCCCTAAAACTAAGTTTTTCTTTCACTCTCAAAATAATTACACACCATCCTGACAGACAGGAGTCTGTGTCATTAACTGGGATGCTGAGCTTTTCAATTTGGGGGAGAAGGATCTGCAGCTCTGAATTTCCTAAGATGGTTGGACCATCTGGTCTAAATACATATTGACATCACAAGGCATAAAACCTGAAACACAACAGAAATTATTCCCTTTGCAAAACAAATGCTAGAGGGAGAAATCATAGAGTAATTCCACCAAATTTTGCAACAAGTCTCACAAGACCGTGCGTGTTAATTGCTTGTAGCTGCAGGTTAATACTGCCAGTTCCTATGTGGCAGCTAAGTGCCAAATGGCAGGCCCTTCAATCACAGAATTACTGACATTCGGGGCTGGAGATGCCCCTGATACCAAGGCATCCCTTCCATTTTCCACCCATACAGACCATTCCTCAAGACTAGTCTTAAATCTTTTTGGCTAGTTGAGTTTGAGTGTTGGGGGTTGTCCAGAGAAGTTATTACTTCATTGTAGATTTAACTGTGGGGCAATGCTTTATTTGGTTCAAACTATTGTGTTATTTGCTCAGTTTCACTCATTAATTCTAGCTTCTCTTGAGAATGCTTGGTCTCTAATCACACACATTTAAGCCCTCGGCTTGGTATGCCAAGTCCACCACTGATGTGAGGGATGGCCATAGGAAGCTTTTTTCTTCTCTCTGGTCCATCGTTGTTTTGCCTGCAAAATAGAATGATTGGAAGAGATGATATCTAAGGTCTCTGTTTCTTTTTTTATTTCCTTTTTGTTTTTCCCTTCATTTTTTATTTTATTTCATTTTTGTTTGTTGGTTTGTGCTCCATCTCTTCCCTTCTCTCTCCTTCTTGCCGTATTCTGTAACTATACTGAAATGGTCAATTCCTCATCCTGTGACCCCTAGCTACACTGAAGCCAGCTCTTACCAGCTTAGATAAGCCAAGTATGCTCATTTCTTCCAAACTTTGTGACCAGCGATGTCTCTTTGGTAGCTTGAAATCAGCCAGTATGGAATTCAGCAAAGGTGACAAACTGCAGCTTGCCCTCCCCACCTTTTCCAGACAGCCCATTGTCAAACATTTACCAGCACACCATTGCTGTGAACACTTTCTGAATAGAGTCTTGGCATAACTAACCCTCTCTAAGTTAAAATAACTATGAGAAAAATACATTTTTTAAAAAACACAAGGTTAGATTATCCAACTTTAAAGAGCTCACCTACGTCCAGTACTTGGTGGGGTGGGGGGGGACTTATATTGAAAGAAAGGGTGAGTATAGGCAGGGGAAGAGTTTATAACCAGTTTTGAGCATTTTCTATGTACCAGGAATATGTTTTCTTAAGCAATCCTCACTACAGCTTTAAAAGATAGGTTTTAGCTTTCATTTTACATATGAGGAAACTGAGGTTCTGCAAGATTAAGCACATTGGCCAGACTCACAGAACTGGTAAGTGACAAAAGGCTGCTGCTCAGTGACAGTCTGAAAGCTCAGCACCATTTATGTTTTTGCTCCATTTAGCAAATGTCAAAGGTGTAGAATAAAACCAAACATCCTTGAGTTCACACAAAATCCATCCAGAACCATTCAGAGAGAAACAACTAGGATAACTAAAGATCCCATAGATACAGGCTCAGAGAGGATTTCAGGCTCACCTTATTTGGGATTTTGGAGGCAGTCATTTCACAGATGAATGTAAAGTTTAGGAAAATAAATTAACTTGCAGACTTTATATTTGAAAAGCTTGAGTCCATATGTCTAGAATGGTCAGTTGGTTTTAATATCTTGAAGTACACTCAAGTTTTCTTAATTATTACTTTCTGCTTTAGAAAAAAATATTAAGGTAATTTGGAGCAGGGATCTTACTCAAAGTCCCCTGTAGACCTCTCTGTAACTTCACCTGCCCTAAACTTAGGGTCACTGTGACTTTCACATGGAATAGCTTGAACTCAAACCTTAATATATTGACTCTAAATCACATAGTTTTTCAGCCACCACACCAAGATACTTTGCCATTATGGAAGGGAAATCATTGCCATTTTGGCTGTAACCTCAGTAATATCTGTGTCTAAGACACTCTTATCTGCAGCAACATCCCCCATACTGGTAAATTTCAGCACATCCCAGAATAGGGCATTAATTTGCTTCCTCCTTTTACCATTTCGATGCTCTCCCCACCGCTAATGGGAAACAGAAATGCTGGTCACAACAGGAGACCTCCAGGCAGAATATGGATGTACTCTTCAAAGGCATGGAGAAGGGGGGCCTCAGAACCCAGCTGCCCCACAGATGGGGCTCATTATCCACACTACCCTCCCACATTGAAGGGAGGCCAAGCGAGAGCCACAGAAAATTAGAGGCTTGTGCTGGAGAGGCCAGATGTGGAGACAACAGGGACATCCTGTCTCCATTGGCCTGGTCAGTGGGTTTGAGTACTCTTTGGTGTGGTGGACAATGTGGGCTTTTTCCAGCATAAGATGAAGGGCACGTTAGGAAGGTCTGTTAAGTTAAAAAGTCACAGGAAGTAGTTGCAAAAGAAAATGATAGCATCATTTCCTAGAGGCTCACCTGTGCAGGTAGAGAGGGACCCCAAGCAATGGAAGGGACCTGACACTGATTGAAGCTCCACTGTGTGAATAACTGTATTTTAACACACAATAGAGTGGTGATTCTATTTTTATTTCTTTCAGAAATCTCCGAACTGGAGAAGCTGAGGCTTAGATATGTTAATTCCTGCTGTAGGCTCAGGGACATTGTGACTCAGGACAACATTTTGACCTGGGGATTATTTTAACATTTTATAAACAGCAGCAGCAACAACAATGACAGCAATAATACCCTAGAGCTAAGGGGTACAGTGACTGGGCCAAAGCCACCTGGTTATAAGACTCAAAGGTGGAACTTGAGCCTGTGTGTTCTTGTGTTCTTAACTCTGAACCTTCCCCCTTTACATCTGTGCTCCTCAGTACAGTCCTTGGACCAGCTGAATCAGCATCACCTAAAAATTCATGACAAATGCAAATTCCCAAGCCTCACCCTAGACTTGCTAAACACTCAGAGATGTGCATTTTAACAAACCCTCCAAGTGATTTGGATTTGCACTAACATTTGGGAACCACAGTCTTCCACCGTGCTATTGCCCTCTGAAGCAGCCCCTAACACTAGTCTCTGTATGTTTCTAGTCTCTTCTAGTCCCTTTGGATTAAGGCTCTAGTTTTCAGGAACAGAGAAACAGCTCTTCAAGAGGTCTGGGTAGGACACTGTGAGATTTGGCTGTCTTCAATGACAGCAAATCACAGTGGAATAACTTTGCACATGGCTTAGCCCAGCTTACTCTGGTTCAGTGGCTGCAGGTGGTGAGATGCAAAGAAGCAAGGGGATGGAACACGGCAAATTGCTTTGAGGCAACCAAAATTCTATCCTGACTTCCTTAGTTCCTGACACACTTGGTACAATGTGCATGCTGGCTTCTCAGCAGATATAATGGTGAATGGTCCTGGGGCTTGGATCACAAAGAAATAAACCATCCAATAATCTTTCATAATCCAAAGGCATGCTCTTCCTCCTGGACTATAATTAATGAATTAACACTAATTGACCAATGGTCTGGGTCATTCCTATCACTATGACAGGCCCTGCTTAGGCCAGGTGGTGTTCACATTGTTCGTTTATTTTCCTACAGTTGTTTCAGGCCTTCATTAAAATGCCAACTCTAGAACATGGGAGTTGGCAGTTTTTATAACCAGACATGGCAAATTGAATGTTAAAAAGGCTAAAATCTCTTCCAGAGTGTTGCAAAAAAGCCATTGAATTAGGAAAGTAGAAATTTGAGTTAAAATATCTCAAGCATTCCATGGGTACTAGCTGGTATCCAAACAATGGTCAGTACCAAATCCTGTGAGGAAATGAAAGTTACGGAGTCATTGCACAGGCTAAGATTCAGGGAGATGATTTAAGGAAGATATACCATAAGGGCCATTGGCCCTGTGGGTATAATCCCAGGAGATTGAGTTAGGGTTGTTCAATAGGCACAGGCTTCCTGGGGTGATTGTTAAAATAAAAGATGTTGACTATTTTTATAAGTCATTCTTTATCTACTGATAGGACCCACTGGAATAACAGGATGAAGGGGTCGGGATGGAGGAACTACATTCCCCCATATGCTCTGGGGTTGGTGCATAGCAGGTAGAAAAATAAATGCATGTGATAACCCTGGTCAGCTCCCAGACCAGGGTTGCCTATTGTGTTTATTCTGAGTTCCATGTTTTCACGAGATGTTGATAAGCTGGATGAAATACAGAGAAGGAAATTATACCTCATGAGAGGCAATGGAAGGACTTGGAGATGTTTTGACTGGATAACAAATAACATAAGAAAAATGAGGAGCAAAATCCCTTCTCTTCGAATGCTTCAATCTTAAGTTATGCCCATCATTAAAAATGTTAAGAGAAACTCTGGCCATGTTTGATAGTATCTGTAAATAGGTAACACATAATTCCTCATGGTTTCACTATCCCAACACATGGCCTACTTCTATATTTTGCATATTGCCTCTTAGAACTTCCAGTACTTCATTCTCTATGGCTTCAAAAATGCAATCCAAGGACCAGTGATGAAAATTCCAAAGAGGCCATGTGTATTGCATTACAAATAAGAAGGTCCACATGTTTAGTGCATTACAAATAAGAGGGTCTGCATAATCAGAGCCATGTAACACTGGAGTCAGACACTATGCTGGAGATGAGCTCTTTCCTTTTGGGGTTGTTCAAGCATGAATGGAGAGGGTGTCTGTCAGTAAGGCTGCCAGGGGGCTTTCTGGTGGAGTCAGTGTTTGCTCAGGATAGCTTTTACAGTGTCTTTCTACTCATAAGTGTGCATGGGTCTCTGGTTCCAGTATAGCTATAATACTTCCTTTCCTGAATCATCATTTCAGAAAGTAAATGGCAAGAATGGAACAAACATGTTTTTCATGCCTATTGCTTGCCAGATCTATCCTTTTGGCTCCTTTACATTAGCTCTATTCTCAGGACAAACTTTATGAAACACCTATCCATTATTTTTGTATTGCAGATGGGTGTCTTAAGACACATTTGCTCCTAAAATGTAGGACAATGACCAAACTGATCCAAAATTCAAAAGACTCAAAAGCTGGAGAGTAGCTGAACTACAGAAGTCCTTACCACGGACAAGAGCCAGTGAGGCTTCAGAGACTTCAGCATCAAGAGTTGCTGGATGTTTACATGTCTATTCCCCATCAGTAAGACTCACCTACCACAACTCTTGAGATGCCTCCTTCTGCAAATTATTTTTCAGAAGAATCTTATTGGTTTAGTTCAGCCAGTGGACCAGATTGCCTTGGGTCAGGTCCAATAAACTACGATGAGGGTATGAGCTTGCAAAGTGATTCACGTGGATGCCTTGGTTTGCAACATGTGCAGGTTGTGGTGGCAGGGATAGTGGTGGCGTTTTCTTAGAAAGATATGAGTAGGAAGCAACAGTCCTTATTTCTGAGAGAGTCTTACAATTGCCTAAGATCTCACAACTATAGATCCCAAAGCCTATGGTCAGAACAAAATCTATCTGGATGTGAAGTCCCTGATCTTGCTGACATATCTGGTAAAGGCAGCATAAGGCTGACTCTCAGAGAAGCTGATCTCTTGTTCAAGGTCACAGGTCAGTGGGAAATGCAAGAGAGTGTTGTTCACCATTGTTAACTCTCTGTCCAACATTGGAACATGCTGGAGAAGAGCCCATCCAGGCATTCATTTCGATCAGTTGTATTAACAGAGTTGCAGAATTTAGCTGGGTTCCATAGTTAAACTGATGTAGATTCAGGTCCAGAATCTGCCTTTTGTCAATTGTGTGATACTAGGCAAGTTAATCAATGGATAAACAAAATACTAGTTCTGGGAATCTAATCCCTGGATTTTAGGAACCTCAGTTAATCTGAAATGAGAATTTTCAGCAATATCCTCTTTCAAAGCCACTCCAAATCTCAAATTCTGATGAGGGGCTTATGCAGGAATTGGCAAACTATATCCCATCAGTCGAGTCCACCCATTTTTGTAAATAAAGGTTTATTTGAACACACCCACACTCATTCATTTGCATACATGGCTGCTTTTGCACTACGATGGTAGAGTTGAGGAGTTGCAACAGAAAGTGCATGACCTGGAAAGGATAAAATATTCACTATCTGACTCTTTACAGAAAAAATTGGCTGACTCTTGGCCCAAAGGGAAGTCATTTATTTCTGCCTTCAGCTCCCATGCTGTTTTGCCCAGTTCTTGCCTTTCCTCAGTATTGTTCCCCTTCCTTTTATGAAAATGTAGAGACCAATCTTTGAACATATTCTCCCTGGGATCAAATCCCAGCTCTGCCACTCACAAATGGTGTGAGCCTCGGAAAGTCCCATTAATTTCCTAAGCTTTAGTGATCTCTAGAAAATAACATTAGACAGATGTATGCCGTCGTGTTTTTCTGAGACTTCAAAGGTATATTCCATGGAAGCTGCTTAGAAAGTGTCCAGGGGATGTTAGCTACTATTACAATGACTGTTCTCTTCTTTTTTGAAAAAAGTTATTTTTATTTGCACAAATTAATGGAGTAATGTGAAATTTTCTTATATGTATATAATGCATAGTAACAAGTCAGGGAACTTAGGGTGTTCATCACCAGTGTACAGTGCATTTGTCTTAACTATAGGCACCCTACTCTGCTATCAAATATTGATTTTATTTTCTTAATTATCACTCTGGGCAAGTTTCCATCTCCATGTTTCTTAACTAAGGAGTTTGACACTTAATACCTGGTAGTTCATGGTTAATACATGGTCTGGCCCACAGTAAACACATTATAGGAAAAAGAGATGTCTATTTTAATTCTCACAACATTCCTACTTTGGTGACAATATCACTATATTTATTTCACACAGGAGGAAAATCAGAGTTAGGAAGGTAAGTTTCTTACCCCAAATCCCAAACCCTGTGAAGATCAGAACCAGGATTCAACCCCAAGGTTAAGGCTGTCCTCTACACCGCCTAGAAATGCCAAAGTTCATAAGGAAACAATAATCCAGAGATTTACCTTTCAGCACAGTGATCCATTTATTTCCAGTTTTTTCTTTCTTTTTGCATGATTTTCTTTTATACATAGTTGATATCTGTTTGTTTATGAATGAGTATAACCTTATATCTTGCTTTTTAAAAATACACTATTATGGATGTACTATCATCAAAAACTCTTGGTAACCATAACTGTAAATGACTTAATAGTCTGCATAGTATCAGTACAAAGTATGAATGTGTACATCATAATTTATTCACACCAGATTTCCAGCCAACCACGTGTTACACCCCCTTTAGAGCAGGAATAGGTACAAAAGCCTGCTGTCTGCAAGTGCCAGGGAGGACTCACAGGATGCCTCTGCCCATTCTCTCCCCAGAACAAGGAGTCCCAGACAGTGCACAGAGGCCCAGATTCCTGAGACAGCCCAGTCCAGGCAAGGAGTCAGGTCTCCCAGCCGTCCTCTTTAGGTTAATCAGAAGCAGGCACGCTCTGCTGAACTGGCTGCTCAAAAGAGAATACAAATGCCTAGGTCTCAGGGATAGAAGGTGGGCTCCACCAAAAACACACATACACCCTCCCCTTCCTTTCCCCCAGCACAGGAAGCTTCAGGCTAAAGGCCTATATGCCTCTCATGCATCCATACTCTGCATCTCCACCCCCTTCCCCAGCTGTGGGTGTTGAAGTTTCATTACATCTCAGGAGGGGTCGTCATTCTTTTTCAATGAACATCTGGCCTAAGAGATCTCCTAATTAAAACCACCAACTAATTATTATCACCTACTCTTTCCACTTATTGTTTATGATTTCTGTGTACTCCCACCTCACCCCCAAAACACATGGATTCCTTCAGGAATGGCTAGTCTCCCTTAGCTCCCCCACCCCCTTTAATGAGTCTTATGTCCCAGCCTTGTTTCTCAAGGAATTGGAGGTCTGGGACCCTGATTACTAGCAGGGTTTCCAATTGCCTATTCTCCCCCTGGCCTTTCTGAAAGGATCTATTGAGAAAGAGGGCGTGATTAAAGCCCTCAGAACAAGCAAAGTGTAATTGAAGCAGTGCCTGGCGCCTCTCTGCTTAACTTCCCTCCCCATAAACTGCAGCCAAGCACAGCAGGCTGCAGACCCCCTTCCTACATCTCTCTCTACAAAGGAAAAGTGAAGTGTGAAGTGGAGGTGGGGCCATCCCAAATCTCTGCAAGCCAAAAATGCAGGTAGCGAAGAGGAAACATCTTTGACACATGATGAAGATATTTGGGAAAATCTATGCAGAAAAAAATTATGTCAGACTTGTCACAAAGAGAGTGAAAAATGTATTTATATTGCATACACTTTGGGTTCATACATGCAACTCAGACATTAAAGGTTATGAGGGACCCCTCAGGAGGGTGGTATGATGTGGTAGAAGGAGGCTGTGCTTCTGAAATGTTCTGAATCCTCAAGATGCCCAGTATGCCCTGGCTATAAAAAATCTTGGAGTAGTTACTTCATTTTTAGCTTCATTTCCTTGCAAAACTCTTCCTTGCAAGGTACTGGGGAGGACTCAAGAAGCTGGCTTGAGTATCTAATAGAGTCTGTGCATAAAGCTGCTTACTCATTGTAAATGTCTATCTTTTCCACACATGTATGCACGTATGTGTGCGCACAGGCACACTGGAACACCAACACTTATAAAGCATATAAGCCAGGTACCATTATTTTAACTTGAGGGAATAATTGCTAAGATATGATTATTATTAAGAAGGGACTCAAGCCTTCCTTGGAAGCTACCTCAAGAACTCTTAACATATTACTACTCTTGAACACTGATAAGTGCACTATGTTGCATATAGAAAGATACTTATTGCAGCATCATTTATAGTCCCAGGGCAATTAAAGCAATAAAGGAAATAGCTGAAACGTACACTCAGTGTTTACTGGTGTGAATAAATTATGATATACACATTCATACTTTGTACCAATACTATGTGGACTATTACATCATTCATAACTATGGTTACCAAGAGTTTCTGATGATCATATGTCCATAAGAGTGTATTTTTAAAAAAGCAAGATATAAAGTTATACTCATTCATAAACAAACAGATATCAACTATGTATAAAAGAAAATCATGCAAAAAGAAAAAATCTGGAAATAAATGGATCACTGTGCTGAAAGGCAAATCTCGGGATTATTGTTTCTTTATAAACCTTGGCATTTCTAAGTTGTGTAGTGTATGGCCTTAACCTTGGGGTTGAATCCTGGTTCTGATCTTCACAGGGTTTGGGATTTGGGGTAAGATGATTACCTTACTAACCCTGATTTTCCTCCTATGTGAAATAAGTATAGTGATAATGTCACCAAACTAGGAATGTTGTGAGGATTAAAACAGAAAATGCATGTAACATGTTTAGCTTGGCACATGATATTATAGTTCATTATGTTTTCCTGGTTAAAAAAATAAGTTGGAATGGGAGGAGCAAAAGCCCAACAGAGACCAGGAGAGTGGAACTTCACTGACAGAGGATGCAGTTGGGGCCAGGCCTGTCTGGTGCTGAGCGGGGGTGCCTGGCAGCAGTGGCCCAGCCCCTACCTCTTTCCACAAACAAAACCCTTCTGGAGTGAAACTCCACACTGACCATCTGTGTTCATTCAACACCCACATTCACCCTTTTCACCCTCTCCAGGTTCCATTTTCAGCTTTTCCTTCTCTTTGATGTAGATAAAAATCTGCCTGGAGCAGCCAAATGTTTTAACTTGGTGAGATTTAGACTCCAGGCCCCTGCCCGTGTCGGACAACATTCTTAGCCGTGTGGAGGAGACCAGATTGAGGTCAGCAGCACCTGGTGAAGGCGCCTGGTTCCTTCCTATGCTAAGTACAACACTGAGCCAGCCCACGGCCCGGGGTTTGCATTGGAAATAGGGTCTGTGTTCTGACTTCACTCAAGAAGCCATTAAGTGGAAGACTGTGGGTTTCTTCTGCAAACTCTGTCCCTGCTTTCTGTCTCTCTCTCTCTCTCCCTTTCTCTCTCTCTCTCTCACACACACACACATACACACACACACACACACACACACACACACACATTCCAAGATCCTTTTTGGGGCCCTAAATGCTTCCCAAGAATTTCTGTTATCCATTTGTATTCCTGCAGAACCACACATACTTCTCTAGTGCACAATGGATATTATTTTTCAAGGACTCATATAATCTTGGTTTTCTCAATTTGGTGAACATTTCACAAAGGTGGGAATTGTATCTGATATGTTTGACATTGTATCACCAGTGCAATACAGTCTGGCAAGATAGATAGTTTGGTACCCAAGTGAATAAAATGAGTGAATATAGCAGTAGAAAAGCTCTAACTGAATTTAGGAGCCCTGACTAATCACAGTCTTGAGAGTTCCTGCCTGTAGAGAGGCAGGGAAGGTGATGCCATTGGATGGGACAAGACTGGCTGAGGGATTCCAATGGTCCATGGCTCACTTATTCTTTCTGGCTTGCTAAGAAGCATGGAAACTCAGGGCCCCAACTTTGTTTGTTCTTTGTCTGTGTGTGTCTGTATGAGCTTAGGGACTTTTGAGCTTAGTAATCATGACCTTGGGGGTAGCTATTATGATGCTCTCACTGAAGCTGTTTTCCTCTATAGCCAGTCGTGCGCATTTCTGATCTCAGTGTACAATGTATGGCATGCAATAGACCCTCAGTTAATGTTTGCTGCTTCTTAAAATATTCGAGTGTGCAAAGAAGACTTGTAAACTAAGAGCAGGAGGCTCCAAAGACAGGTTTAATTTAAAACAAAACAAAACAACAACAACAAAATAAGTCTCTTGTTTCATGTAAGTCGGATCAAGAGAGGTTTAATAAACCTGTCTGCCCATTTAGTTTGCTCAGGGAGGATCAGATGGCTACCTGGTGTCTTAAGAGAACAGCAGCAACCTCACAGGACTCCTGGGGGATACCATCGTCTTTGGCCATGGAGCTAAGTCTCATGGCACTGCACAACAGGGCCATCATTGAAAACCAATCAGCAGCTCCAAACGTGATCTCACAGTCTTCAGACACAGCTCAGGACTCCAGTCACTGCTATGTGATGTGAATGCACATACCTTTTCTATGCCCATTTGGTTTCATATTTCAGTTTCATGCTAGGAATCGGGATTTTTGTGGAGCTGACTCTTAGTTCTTTGGGGACCCCTTAGCTTTGTAGTAATGCCCTGGGATTGCCTTGGCCCTGTCTGTAATCAGAGTTACACAATCAAGGAAAAAGCGAGCTCGGGGCTGTCATTTCAAATGGAGGAGCAGCAGGGAAGAAAAAGTTATTTGGCTGTGTCCGCAGAATGACATTGAACCCTTCAAGAGGGCAGTGGCTCCTCCACCACCTCCTCCTCTGCTGTTTTCCCTTTGGGTTTCCTATAGAGGCAGTGGCTGCCATTTACAACTCCCCCAGAATTTCTGTCCCCATCATCATCCATCCAGCTCTCTGGCAGGGGTACATTTGGCTCCCCCGAGGTAACCTTGAAGCTAGTGTCAATGATGGATTTGCACAACTTCACTTCTGACTTCTGAATACATTTTGTCTGCATGACACTGAGGGAGGGGTGAGGTGTAGCACTGGGCTGCAGCCACCTAGCTCTCTGTCTGTCTTCATTTAAAGGATTGTAGTCTAGCTCCACAGGAGAATCTTAATGCTTGGCGGTCTTGTGTGTATTAGAGAGAAAGAAAAGAACACAAAATAAACAGTAATGCCTGCACTCCCCAACCTGGCCCCCTCACCCTCTATCCCCCCCACTCCCTTTTATTTCTCTTCCTACCTCTCCTTTCCTTAGCACAATATATATCCTCACCCGTCCTCCCTCCAGTCTAACATTTAAGGCAGTACTTTATCTTTTTTGTTCTCTGCTGGATCTTTAATGCCAGGAACGGTGCCTGACATATAGCAATCAGGCCCTGAATAAATATTTATTGAATGAATGGACTGGACCTGGTGACAGTGTGGGTTTGAGATGAAACAGATGGCAGTGGCAGTTCTGGTGCTGACAGAGAACAGCTATCTGCTCCAGTGCCAACACCTCCCTTCTAGGAGCCTCAGTTTCTACATCTATATAAGGAGAGTTGTAATTACCCAGACCTGCCAGACATCTTGTGAAGATGAAATGGAAGGATTCATGTGAAAGTGTCTATTAAGGTACAATATTCCATGTGTGAGGCATGGTTTGTTTAGCCTGATTTTAGTGTTTTGATTGCATTTTTTTTTTGTCGGGGACTCAAAATCCTTTTGAAAGTACGTAGAACATAAGTGATTCAGACAGAAAAAGAAAGTAGATAAGAATATTTCACAAATGAGCATGTAGCATTAAAATGAAGTTCTCACAAAAGTAAAAAAAATGTACAAATGGTAAAAACACTTCTAAGAACAATTGAGAATCAGCCCATTGATGAGAGAGGTGACTTTAGATGGAGAGGTGACTTTAGATGGAGAGGTGACTTTAGAAGTCAAATTGGTGATGATTATACATACACACACACACACTCTCACACTCTCAGAGTGGGCAAGGGTCCCATGAGATGACACTCATACATTCCTGGTGAAAATAGAAATTCTTACAAAAAACAATTTAGCATCAAGCATCAAGAGCCTTAAAATATCGATTTTTAAAAATTGACTAATCTATTTGGAATCTATCCAAAGAATGAATTGCAGGTAGAGTTGCATGTATAAGATAGTTCAACATGATGTCGTTGCTTATAGTAGAGAACTGTTGGTAATAACCAAATCCCTGACAACAGAGGAAAATTCTAAAAACATTTCCATAAAGAATAATGCATTGAAATTCATCAATCACAGATATTATGCTCTAAGAGGATTTAATGTCAGGGGAAAATGCTGTCAATGTAATTTCAAATGAAAAAAGGAAAAAGCGGAGAGGAGGAGCCAAGATGGCCGAATAGGAACAGCTCCGGTCTACAGCTCCCAGCGCGAGCGACACAGAAGACAGGTGATTTCTGCATTTCCATCTGAGGTACCGTGTTCATCTCACTAGGGAGTGCCAGACAGTGGGCGCAGGTCAGTGGGTGAGCGCACCGTGCGCCAGCCGAAGCAGGGGCGAGGCATTGCCTCACTCGGGAAGCGCAAGGGGACAGGGAGTTCCCCTTCCAGGGGTGACAGACGGCACCTGGAAAATCGGGCCACTCCCACCAGAATACTGTGCTTTTCCGACAGGCTTAGGAAACGGTGCCCCAGGAGAGTATAGCCCGCACCTGGCTCAGAGGGTCCTACGCCCAGGGAGTCTCGCTGATTGCTAGCACAGCAGTCTGAGATCAAACAGCAAGTCGGCAGCGAGGCTGGGGGAGGGGCGCCCGCCATTGCCCAGGCTCGCTTAGGTAAACAAAGCAGCCTGGAAGCTTGAACTGGGTGGAGCCCACCACAGCTCAAGGAGGCCTGCCTGCCTCTGTAGGCTCCACCTCTGGGGGCAGGGCACAGACAAACAAAAAGACAGCAGTAACCTCTGCAGACTTAAATGTCCCTGTCTGACAGCTGTGAGGAGAGCAGTGGTTCTCCCAGCACGCAGCTGGAGATCTGAGAACGGGCTGACTGCCTCCTCAAGTGGGTCCCTGACCCCTGACCCCCGAGCAGCCTAACTGGGAGGCACCCCCCAGCAGGGGCAGACTGACACCTCACACGGCCGGCCAGGTACTCCAACAGAACTGCAGCTGAGGGTTCTGTCTGTTAGAAGGAAAACTAACAGAAAGGACATCCACACCAAAAACCCATCTGTACATCACCATCATCAAAGACCAAAAGTAGATAAAACCACAAAGATGGGGAAAAAACAGAGCAGAAAAACTGGAAACTCTAAAAACCAGAGTACCTCTCCTCCTCCAAAGGAACGCAGTTCCTCACCAGCAACGGAACAAAGCTGGACGGAGAATGACTTTGACGAGCTGAGAGAAGAAGGCTTCAGATGATCAAATTACTCCGAGCTACGGGAGGATATTCAAACCAAAGGCAAAGAAGTTGAAAACTTTGAAAAAAATTTAGAAGAATGTATAACTAGAATAACCAATACAGAGAAGTGCTTAAAGGAGCTGATGGAGCTGAAAACCAAGGCTCGAGAACTACGTGAAGAATGCAGAAGCCTCAGGAGCCGATGCGATCAAATGGAAGAAAGGGTATCAGCCCTAGAAGATGAAATGAATGAAATGAAGTGAGAAGGGAAGTTTAGAGAAAAAAGAATAAAAAGAAACGAGCAAAGCCTCCAAGAAATGTGGGACTATATGAAAAGACCAAATCTATGTCTGATTGGTGTACCTGAAAGTGACGGGGAGAATGGAAACAAGTTGGAAAACACTCTGCAGGATATTATCCAGGAGAACTTCCCCAATCTAGCAAGGCAGGCCAACATTCAGATTCAGGAAATACAGAGAACGCCACAAAGATACTCCTCGAGAAGAGCAACTCCAAGACACATAATTGTCAGATTCACCAAAGTTGAAATGAAGGAAAAAATGTTAAGGGCAGCCAGAGAGAAAGGTCGGGTTACTATCAAAGGGAAGCCCATCAGACTAACAGCGGATCTCTCGGCAGAAACCCTACAAGCCAGAAGAGAGTGGGGGCCAATATTCAACATTCTTAAAGAAAAGAATTTTCAACCCAGAATTTCATATCCTGCCAAACTAAGCTTCATAAGTGAAGGAGAAATAAAATACTTTACAGACAAGCAAATGCTGAGAGATTTTGTCACTACCAGGCCTGCCCTAAAAGAGCTCCTGAAGGAAGCGCTAAACATGGAAAGGCACAACCGGTACCAGCCACTGCAAAATCATACCGAATTGTAAAGACCATCGAGACTAGGAAGAGACTGCATCAACTAACGAGCAAAATATCCAGCTAACATCATAATGACAGGATCAAATGCACACATAACAATATTAACTTTAAATGTAAATGGACTAAATGCTCCAATTAAAAGACACAGACTGGCAAATTGGATAAAGACTCAAGACCCATCAGTGTGCTGTATTCAGGAAACCCATCTCACGTGCAGAGACACACATAGGCTCAAAATAAAAGGATGGAGGAAGATCTACCAAGCAAATGGAAAACAAAAAAAGGCAGGGGTTGCAATCCTAGTCTCTGATAAAACAGACTTTAAACCAACAAAGATCAAAAGAGACAAAGAAGGCCATTACATAATGGTAAAGGGATTAATTCAACAAGAAGAGCTAACTATTCTAAATATATATGCACCCAATACAGGAGCACCCAGATTCATAAAGCAAGTCCTGAGTGACCTACAAAGAGACTTAGACTCCCACACATTAATAATGGGAGACTTTAACACCCCACTGTCAACATTAGACAGATCAACGAGACAGAAAGTCAAAAAGGATACCCAGGAATTGAACTCAGCTCTGCACCAAGCAGACCTAATAGACATCTACAGAACTCTCCACCCCAAATCAACAGAATATACATTTTTCTCAGCACCACACCACACCTATTCCAAAATTGACCATATACTTGGAAGTAAAGCTCTCCTCAATAAATGTAAAAGAACAGAAATTGTAACAAACTGTCTCTCAGATCACAGTGCAATCAAGCTAGAACTCAGGATTAAGAATCTCACTCAAAACCGCTCAACTACGTGGAAACTGAACCACCTGCTCCTGAATGACTACTGGGTACATAATGAAATGAAGGCAGAAATAAAGATGTTCTTTGAAACCAACGAGAACCAAGACACAACATACCAGAATCTCTGGGATGCATTCAAAGCAGTGTGTAGAGGGAAATTTATAGCACTAAATGCCCACAAGAGAAAGCAGGTAAGATCCAAAATTGACACCCTAACATCACAATTAAAAGAACTAGAAAAGCAAGAGCAAACACATTCAAAAGCTAGCAGAAGGCAAGAAATAACTAAAATCAGAGCAGAACTGAAGGAAATAGAGACACAAAAAACCCTTCAAAAAATCAATGAATCCAGGAGCTGGTTTTTTGAAAGGATCAACAAAATTGATAGACCGCTAGCAAGATTAATAAAGAAAAAAAGAGAGAAGAATCAAATAGATGCAATAAAAAATGATAAAGGGGATATCACCACCGATCCCACAGAAATACAAATTACCATCAGAGAATATTACAAACACCTCTATGCAAATAAACTAGAAAATCTAGAAGAAATGGATAAATTCCTCAACACATACACCCTCCCACGACTAAACCAGGAAGAAGTTGAATCTCTGAATAGACCAATAACAGGAGCTGAAATTGTGGCAATAATCAATAGCTTACCAACCAAAAAAAGTCCAGGACCATATGGGTTCACAGCCGAATTCTACCAGAGGTACAAGGAGGAGCTGCTACCATTCCTTCTGAAACTATTCCAATCAATAGAAAAAGAGGGAATCCTCCCTAACTCATTTTATGAGGCCAGCATCATCCTGATACCAAAGCCTGGCAGAGACACAACAAAAAAAGAGAATTTGAGACCAATATCCTTGATGAACATTGATGCAAAAATCCTCAATAAACTACTGGCAAACAGAATCCAGCAGCACATCAAAAAGCTTATCCACCATGATCAAGTGGGCTTCATCCCTGGGATGCAAGGCTGGTTCAATATACGCAAATCAATAAATGTAATCCAGCATATAAATAGAACCAAAGACAAAAACCACATGATTATCTCAATAGATGCAGAAAAGGCCTTTGACAAAATTCAACAACCCTTCATGCTAAAAGCTCTCAATAAATTAGGAATTGATGGGACGTATCTCAAAATAATAAGAGCTATTTATGACAAACCCACAGCCAATATCATACTGAATGGGCAAAAACTGGAAGCATTCCCTTTGAAAACTGGCACAAGACAGGGATGCCCTCTCTCACCACTTCTATTCAACATAGTGTTGGAAGTTCTGGCCAGGGCAATTAGGCAGGAGAAGCAAATCAAGGGTATTCAATTAGGAAAAGAGGAAGTCAAATTGTCCCTGTTTGCAGATGACATGATAGTATATTTAGAAAACCCCATTGTCTCAGCCCAAAATCTCCTTAAGCTGATAAGCAACTTCAGCAAAGTCTCAGGACACAAAATCAATGTGCAAAAATCACAAGCATTCTTATACATCAATAACAGACAAACAGAGAGCCAAATCATGAGTGAACTCCCATTCACAATTGCTTCAAAGAGAATAAAATACCTAGGAATCCAACTTACAAGGGATGTGAAGGACCTCTTCAAGGAGAACTACAAACCACTGCTCAAGGAAATAAAAGAGGATACAAACAAATGGAAGAACATTCCATGCTCATGGGTAGGAAGAATCAATATCATGAAAATGGCCATCCTTCCCAAGGTAATTTACAGATTCAATGCCATCCCCATCAAGCTACCAATGACTTTCTTCACAGAATTGGAAAAAACTACTTTAAAGTTCATATGGAACCAAAAAAGAGCCCGCATCGCCAAGTCAATCCTAAGCCAAAAGAACAAAGCTGGAGGCATCACACTACCTGACTTCAAACTATACTACAAGGCTACAGTAACCAAAACAGCATGGTACTGGTACCAAAACAGAGATATAGATCAATGGAACAGAACAGAGCCGTCAGAAATAATGCCACATATCTACAAGTATCTGATCTTTGACAAACCTGACAAAAACAAGAAATGGGGAAAGGATTCCCTATTTAATAAATGGTGCTGGGAAAACTGGCTAGCCATATGTAGAAAGCTGAAACTGGATCCCTTCCTTACACCTTATACAAAAATCAATTCAAGATGGATTAAAGACTTAAATGTTAGACCTAAAACCATAAAAACCCTAGAAGAAAACCTAGGCATTACCATTCAGGACATAGGCATGGGCAAGGACTTCATGTCTAAAACACCAAAAGCAATGGCAACAAAAGCCAAAATTGACAAATGGGATCTAATTAAACTCAAGAGCTTCTGCACAGCAAAAGAAACTACCATCAGAGTGAACAGGCAACCTACAAAATGGGAGAAAATTTTCGCAACCTACTCATCTGACAAAGGGCTAATATCCAGAATCTACAATGAACTCCAACAAATTTACAAGAAAAAAACAAACAACCCCATCAAAAAGTGGGTGAAGAACATGAACAGACACTTCTCAAAAGAAGACATTTATGCAGCCAAAAGACACATGAAAAAATGCTCACCATCACTGGCCATCAGAGAAATGCAAATCAAAACCACAATGAGATACCATCTCACACCAGTTAGAATGGCAATCATTAAAAAGTCAGGAAACAACAGGTGCTGGAGAGGATGTGGAGAAATAGGAACACTTTTACACTGTTGGTGGGACTGTAAACTAGTTCAACCCTTGTGGAAGTCAGTGTGGCGATTCCTCAGGGATCTAGAACTAGAAATTCCATTCGACCCAGCCATCCCATTACTGGGTATATACCCAAAGGACTATAAATCATGCTGCTATAAAGACACATGCACACGTATGTTTATTGCGGCATTATTCACAATAGCAAAGACTTGGAACCAACCCAAATGTCCAACAATGATAGACTGGATTAAGAAAATGTGGCACATATACACCATGGAATACTATGCAGCCATAAAAAATGATGCATTCATGTCCTTTGTAGGGACATGGATGAAATTGGAAATCATCATTCTCAGTAAACTATCGCAAGAACAAAAAACCAAACACTGCATATTCTCACTCATAGGTGGGAATTGAACAATGAGAACACATGGACACAGGAAGGGGAACATCACACTTCGGGGACTGTTGTGGGGTGGGGGGAGGGGGGAGGGATAGCATTGGGAGATATACCTAATGCTAGATGACGAGTTGGTGGGTGCAGCGCACCAGCATGGCACATGTATACATATGTAACTTACCTGCACATTGCACACATGTACCATAAAACCTAAAGTATAATAATAATAAAAGAAAAAAAAATAAAAAAAAAGAAAGAAAAGAATAATGCCTAGTATATGGTTAAATATTAGATAAATATTAGCTATGATGATTGGATTATGGAGTAGAAAATTCTAAACAGTTCTAACATTTACTCTTTTTCATAAACTACTATAAGTTTAATATATTTTTATAATAAGAATAAAGGTATTATATGATCATAGCTAACATTTATCTAATATTTAACCATGTACTAGGCATTATTCCTTCTTTTAGTCTAGCTAAGTGACTTTCCTCTTAGCAAAAGAATTGCTGTGTACGTGAGATATGGAGTAAAAGTACGCGTATATGTAACACAAAACCATATAGACCATGTTTTGGGGCCAAGTATGCTACGTTAAGAATTTTTTCACCATGCATTTTTTTCATGTCACAAGTTGACTTTGGAAGCTACTCAAACAAAACTGTGTCTCAAATATAAACTGAAAATTATTCAGGGTCATTGAAATAACTGAAGATAAAAGACAATAAAAATAATTATGAAAACAAAAAAAAAAAGAAAAAAGGAAAAAGCTATGTAGATGGCATTTTCTAAGTTTTCAAATAAAAGCACATTTATATACAATAACCATTTCAAGTGTACAAACATAGAAGTAAAATTACCGGTCCCCCATAACATATGACAGGTACTACATATTTGCAAATTTTACATATATGTATGTGTATGTAATTCATTTTTCTATCAATGCTTTTTTTGTCATTTTTTGTTGTTCTTTCTTTAAATTTTTGTTGATATGTAATAATTGTACATATTTGTGGGCACATGTGATATTTCGTTACATGTATAGTATGTGTAGTGATCAAGTCAGCATATCAGAAGTATCCATCACTTTAAGTATTTATTAATTCTGTGTTGGGAACATTTCAAGCCCTCTCTTCTAGCTATTTTGAAATATACAACACATTGTTGTTAACTATGGTCACCATACTCTACTATGGAACATTAGAATGTATTCATTCTATCTGACTGTTTGTTTATACCCATTAACCAACCTCTCTTCACTCACTTCCCCCACACCTTTCCTAGTCATTTCCATGTTATTCATAATAATAATAAATTACTTTTGAAATAGAGAATAACTATTTTTCAAAGTTATTTCAAACTCTAATTTCTAATTTTTCATATTACATGTTAATAAATGTACTAGTTATATTATTGCTAAGTCTGAAATGTTAAATAAGCAATTGCTTTCTATTGCATAACACGATTCTCAATTGGGGAAAGACCTGAATTAGACAAATGAGGCCCCAGTTATCCCAGGGAATTAGACCAGCCCTGTGTATCCCGCCCTTCACCTTTACCCCTCCCTTTTCCTGTTGAGAAGGCAGGGACATAATCAGGGAAGAATCCCAAGTCGATTAGGAACTGAAATAGCTGACCCTCCCTGTCCCTGTCCTTCTTGGAGAATTAAAACCTCACCCAGAGGCCCCTCCACTGACCTCACCTCTCATACCCTCCAACAATGCAGGCAAATCCCTGGTCACTGTCTCAGTATTCCAGGCACCTGCTTTTCAGATTTTGAAATTGTTTCTCCTCTAACCAATATGTAAATTTTAGCAAGATTCAAAAGTCACAGGGGCTAAGGTCCATGTTAATTGGGCACATTATACAGAAACATTGGATATTGAATTCAAAATGCCAAGCACATTGAGATTACACACCAGTTATATACAGGTGCATTCCACACCTGCAAAGATGGAAAGCAAAAAGGTAAGGATAAAAATTCACACATTAAAGCAATGAGATTGTAGATTTCCTTTCTGTTTTCCAAAATTCTATCTGAAGTTCATCTTCTATGGCTTATGCAGTAAAATTATTTTATAAAAAGTGATTCTCAATAAGGAAATGGATTCAGAAACTTTTAGCAACTTCGTCAAAGGCACACAGGAGGTAAGAGACAGAGCTAGGATTCAAATGAAAGCCTGTCTTGATTCTTCCATTCTTTTTAATCCCTTATGGCTTTTCTGTGAAATAAGATCAACCATCACAACAGTTGGCACAAGTCACAAAAAAAAATGTTTACACAGAAACAGAAGACAGGTATGTGAATGTGGATGGAAGAATATATATTCTAAAAAAGAAGGAAATCAAATAGGGGCTATGCAACCAACTGCATCACTTTTGCTAAATTGAGCCTTAGAAATAGTTGAGACTTGGGGGTCAGAAAATTGATCTCCCTCCACTTCTTGACATCCCTAGCTAATTCAAAGTCACCCAGTTAGACATTCTCTGAGCAGTCTGAAAATTTGTTTTAGGGCATTCATCTCAGTTGCAATTTTACATTTCCTTTTGCACTTATTTATGGAGTGCCTCTCTCCTCTGTTAGACCCAAAAGTGCCTAAATGCAAAGCCATGACTATTTTCATTCACTCTGTACCCCTCGCGTTTAGAACTGAGTTTGGCAGATAGTAAATGATCAATTAATGTTTGTTGGATGAATGGGTGGATGATGAATTTTTATCTGTCCTCATGTTTGAGCTGCTTGCCTTACTGTCCATGTGTTTTTCCCTTGGATATGCTGACAGCTGGATTTCAGACCATTCTTTCAGCATCCCTTCACCATTCTCAAGCTAGGCCCTGCAGGAAGTACCAAGTCAGTTCTTCCACAGCTAAGTACTGTAGCGCTCTTCATCCGCTCCTTCTACACTGAAGCCCTGGTTTGAGGCCCAGAATTTAATCTCAAGAACCAACTCTAGCTGAAAGGGGAAAGATTGCTTTACAAGTCTGCAAGCTCCATTTGTGAGGCCCCAACTTTGTGTGTCTTGTCTTTGCATCAAAACATTTACTTCTCTTCTCTTTTAGACTTCAGTTTCTTGAATGCAGTATCTGTAGGTACCATGGATGGAATGTTTGTCTCTCTCCAAATTCATTTGTGGAATCCCTAAGTCTCAATATGGTGATATTTGAAGGTGGAGCCTTTGGGAGGTAATTAGGTTTAGGTGAGATCATAAGCGTGGGTCTCCCTGATGGGATTAGTACCGTTATGTAACGGGATGACTAGACCAGAACTCTCTCTCTACCATGTGAAGATGCAGTGAGAAGCCAGCTGTCTATATGCCAGGAGGGTGGGCCTTGCCAATAACCTGACCTTGGTGGCATCCTGATCTCAACTTTCAGCCTCCAGACTATACGAAATAAATGTTTGTTGCTTAAGCCACCCAGTTTATGGTGTTCTGTAATAGCAGCCTGAACTGGCTAAGACAAGTATCATTCTGTGCTCAGCATAGAGATCCATTCACTCTTTCATTCTTTAATTTATCATTTATTTGGTAACTTTTTATTAAGAACGTATTTTGTTTCAGGCCCTGGGGCTCCAGAAATGTTAGTAGCCAGTTTAGTGAGGAAAAAAAACAGAGAAGGC